>NW_026441252.1:0-137831 GCF_947172395.1 Bicyclus anynana
CATATTAATACCTATAGTAGGGGAGCCGAAGAGGATTTTTGCAGTTACTCGAGCGCGGCAAATGATCATATGGGAGTATACCTTGAAAATCTGATGTTTTGAGCGTAACACAAAGGAATACAACCCTTATATTTCTATTATCGAGCCACGCGCGTGGTTAATTATTTACTTATTTTGAATGAACTAATCTCTTGAATAATCGCTCAAGTTTCATAAAAATTCTGCAGTTTTTTTCCCCACCGCTGAAAGCGAAAAAAGTATATGACCATTTGTTCTTCCTCCTAAATGTAATCGATTCCAATGGCGCTTTAATAACTGCAAATTTAGCATCCCAGGCTCCCCTACTACTAGGACATATGGTCCAGTTAGGTAGGTCCAATGTCGAGAAAGAAGTGAATCGCTGAATCCAACTCGGCTGAGCAGCATTCTGGAAACTTCGTAATGTCTTTTCATCCGAAATTCCTCAGTGCCCGAAGGTAAAAGTCTTCGAACAGTGCGTTGACAGTGATGACATATGATTCCGAGACTTGGTCGCTAATTTATGGGCCTCATAAGTAGGCTCAGAGTCACACAGCGGGCGATGGAACGAGCTATGTTAGGAGTATCTCTGCGTGATCGAATCAGAAATGAGGAGATCCGCAGAAGAACCAAAGTCACCGACATAGCTCAACGAGTTGCGAAGCTGAAGTGGCAATGGGCGGGGCACATAGTGCGAAGAGCCTATAGCTGGCTGGGGTTTTCTATTGGTAAAAGTATTTTCAAGAATAGTTCACTAAACCTTCAACAATATATATTATTTTAGTTATTTAACAGTGACGGAACGAATGACACCATCTTTAGAAGGGTTCACTTCATGAACCCGGCCTAGTTTCCATTGCAATGGAGGTACGTTCGGATCGTTTATGAGGACTAGTGTACCGATTTGAATATTCTATAATATATATATATAAAAAATGACCAGGTGTCAACGCTTCCAGATCATTGGGATCTGCAGAAAGCGGACATAATGGACGCGAATTTAGAGTACTTTCGATTTGCGTTAAGACAGTGCCCATTTCCTCAAATGTAAGAGTGGTGTTGCCGACAATTCTGACGAGATGTGTTTTTATCGATTTAACTGCGGCTTCAGCTATTCCGGTGAAATGTGGTGCCGCAGGTGGGTTAAAATGCCAAGTAATTTTGTATTTAAGCAAGTCATGAGCAATAAAACGATCCTGCTCCTTTAACAACTTAAATAGAGCTTTTAATTCTGCGTTAGCACCGACAAAATTCCGGCCATTATCACTGAAAATATCCGAACAAAAGCCACGCCTACTTACAAAACGACGTAAGCAAGCCAAAAAAGCATCAGTCGATAAACTAGAGACGAGCTCTATACGTAGAGCACGCGTCGTAAGGCACACAAATACACAAATGTACGATTTCTCTATTTTTGGTTTACGAATAGCACCAGACTTCGTCAAAACGGGGCCGGCGAAGTCAACAGAGACTTTGAGGAAGGCTCGAACTTGCTGGACGCGAGCAGCAGGTAGATCAGCCATCTTAGGTTCTAGAAAGATTGCACGATGACGATGACACTTAACACAACGAAAAATTACCTTTTTTATGATCCGTTTTGCGGAGAGAATCCAATAATCTCTTGCAATTGAAGCTAGAGTGGCCTGTAAGCCCGAATGTAAATTGATTTCATGGACAAAGATAAATTCGTGAAATTGCTTTCGACAGGAAGCAATAGAGGATGCCTTTTTTCGAAACTAAAGTTAGAATTAGATAATCGTCCACCTACTCTGATCAAACCTTCTCGATCAATGAACGGGTTTAACCGTTGAAGACGCGTAGACACAATCGTTCCCGACTGTAATTTTCGTAAGTCTGAATCAAACCAGCACATTTGAACTATGCCGACGAGACGTCTTGTAGTGGTCTGAAGTTCAGAAACGGACAGAGGGCCTAAGACTCTATTGTTTTTACGTCTGCAATTATGAATAAACCGAAAGCAGTATGATATGACTTTAGTCAATTTGTGAAATGATGAGAATTTATTTAAAAACGAAGGTTCTTCTATATTCTTGGCGGATAAAGCTGTCACATTAATAGTAGAGCGACGCTCTGGAATGTTTGAGCTATCGACATCTACTGAACTTATCGGCCATTGATCTGTTGGTGCTGACAACCACTGTGGCCCGAACCACCACAGCTTATGAGTTTTAATTTCCGAGGGGGATAAGCCACGTGAAGCGCAATCCGCTGGGTTATCAAATGAACGAACGTGTCTCCATTTATCTGGAGAAACGATATTAAGAATTGAAACGACGCGATTGGCTACATAAGTAGACCAGTTGTGGGGAGCAGCCCGTAATGAACATAAAACGAAGCTTGAATCGGTCCAAGCTACCTCCCGAGCGATTGGCACCTTGGACTTTATCGATTTACGAACAAATGTAAACAACGAAGCCAAAAGATTCGCAGCGCATAGTTCTAACCTTGGTAAAGACAATCTTTTCAAAGGAGCTACACGAGATTTGCCTGCTAAAATATGAACAGATACATTTTGATCTGGATGTACAACTCTAATATATATAACTGCTGCGTAAGCAGCTTCTGAGCTATCACAAAATCCATGAAGCTCAACACAACAATAAGTCGAGGATGGAACGAAACGAGGAATGTGGATGGTGGATAGTTTTGGAAATTCTGAAACTATACGAAGCCACTTACGTTGAATGTGAATTGGAACCTCTGCATCCCAGTCAACGCCTGCTAACCAAAGTTCTTGTATAAGAATCTTGGCAACAACAATGACTGGACTTAGAAACCCGACAGGATCAAAAATGCGAGCAATTTCGGACAAAATTACACGTTTTGTTACTTTGTCGTGCAGAGGCTCTACGTGATATACAAACACATCCTTCAGGGGCTGCCACGCTAGGCCTAAAACTTTAATCGAACTGTCTTCATCAAGGGAAACTGTTGAAGACTCCACCTCCTTTACTTCATCAAAAAGACGTTGTAAAAACAAGGGGCAGTTCGAGCACCACTTACGAAGTTTAAATCCACCTCTTTTTAGAAGTTTAAAAAGTTGATTTTGGAGATGAATAGCGGATTCCACCGAATCAGAACCACTTGGAACATCATCCATATAAGTAGAGTGACGAATAACTTCAGCAGCTTCCGGAAATTCGGATTGATGATCGATAGCTAGTTGCTGAAGAACACGAATCGCTAAAAACGGTGACGACGAGAGCCCGTAAGTCACTGTTTTCAGTCTAAAAACTTGAGGCTCAACGGAAGGGTCTGTACGCCATAATATTAGCTGATAATTTTGATGTTTTTCATCTACGAGAATTTGTCTATACACTTGACGTATATCAGCAGTAAAGGCGACTTTATGAAAACGAAAACCACAAAGCAGTTCTCCAACATCGTTCTGCAACTTCGGACCTATCAGTTGAGTATCATTTAACGATCCTTGGTGAGTCGCAGCCGATGCATCGAAAACAACCCTCAGTTTAGTGGTTGGGCTAGAAGGCCTCACAACTCCATGGTGAGGTATGAAATAGTGGGGCTGTCGAATATCGCTTTGAACAAGTTCCATATGACCAGATTTAAGATAATCTGCCATAAAATCGAAATATAAATTACGAAACTGATCATCGCGAGCAAAACGACGCTCCATCGCAAGTAAGCGTTTCATTGCTATCGAACGCGAATCACCAAGTGATGGTTCCCCTTCCCGAAATGGAAGTGATACGATGAACCTACCACATGTCAAGCGCTTGTGAGACTGAACGAATATTTCTTCACATCGCTGATCATCAGGCGATAGGACTACTTGTTCTGGAACAGACTCTATTTCCCAGAATTTACGAATTAAATTATCAAGACTGTTTTCTTGATCTGAGACGACGAAAGACGAAATCATTTTATGCGAATCATGATTACGAACGAATTTAAGGTCGACTTTTCCGATAAGAAGCCAACCAAGCGAACTAGAAATGGCTATTGGTGTACCAATAGGCCCACGAATAATTTCTCCGACGAAAATATCATCATAGACATCTCCTCCGAGCAAGATGTCAACAGATGAAGGCGAATTGAAATTTGGATCCGCTAACTGTAAATGTTTTATATGAGACCACGATTTTGTCTCAATAAAATTTGACGGTTTAGCGGATGTTATATTTTTTTGAATTAATGCGCGAAGAGTAAATTCTAATCCTGAAGCGGTGTGTGATTTAACTACGGTCGTTACGAATCCCTTTGAACAAGTAGTCAAATCACCGATTCCTTGAATAGGTGTACCTAACTTACGACGAGTTAAACCAAGACGAGTAACCAGATCTTCAGTAATAAAAGAAGCTTCAAAACCTGGATAGACAAGAGCTCGAGCACGAATAAATTTGCCTGATGAATCGCGAATTAAAATTACAGCAGTTGAAATTAAGACCATACTGTGATTTGAAGTGACATCTGTCGAATACAAAGAGACGACATTGGTTGACTCATTTGAGGGTAGTTCCGATTTCGATAGATCTTCGGATGTAGTTTTTGAATTATTTGCGAAATGTAACATGGAACAATGATGAGAAGCATCACACACTGAACAACGAATTTTTGCGCATGTGTCTGTAAAATCATGCATGGGCTTAAGACATTTCAGACAGAGACCATTTTCTTTTGCGAATCTAAAACGGTCGTAGGGTTTTTTCTGCTTGAACGAATAACACGAAAATAAAGAATGCAAACCACGTTTACACAGCACGCATGTCGAATTTGACTGGACCGAATTACCAGATTTTGATTTGAAACTACTTGCAGTACTAGATTCAGGAGAAGTGACAAATGAGGACTTAGCGCGAGTTGTATCTTGATTTGAAAAACGTGTTGAATCAAAACGTGATGTGGAACGTAAAGTAGACCTTGAACTTTCCCAAGCGATTATTTCACGAGTTAAAAATTCTTGGAGTTCACTAAAGCGAGGTACTTGATTTGTTGCAATAGATTTATCGAAATTAAGTCGCGTATCTTGATCCAACTTTCTATACAACATGTGAAATAATACGAAATCCCACTCCTCAATAGGGAAACCCATAGAATCTAAGGCACCGATGTTTTCTAAGAACCCACTAAAAATAGTGCGTAGTCCGGAGGCGGACGGTGAATTTAAATTTGGAAGTTTATATAAAGCGTCCATATGTTGCATTGCTATTAATCGTTCATTTTTATAATTATATTCTAAAATGCCCCATGCTTTTCTATAATTACTACTGGTAATCGACATTCCTTTTAACAATTTACTAGCATCACCACGACAATACGATAATAAATATTGAAATTTAGCTACATCTGAAAGATCTTTATTGCGATCGATTAATGATAAGAACAAATCACTAAAAGAATTCCACTCTTTATAATCACCGGAAAAAGGTGGTACCGATAAAGGCGGTAATTTTACTGCAGTATAATATAAATTTAAATTTTGATTTACTTCCGGTTTTGGTTCGGAAGTAGATTTCTCTAAACCGAATTTAATACTCATAATTTCTCTAATTAAGTCATTAAAAGTCGAACGAATATTGCTATGTTCAGGTTTTAAAACCTTTGTACTTTCCAGTTCCAAAGTTTCAATAGACGATTGAATTTGTTCAAATTGGTCCTGTATACGGGCGAGTCCCATACAAGAAACCATAAATTTTCGATAAGAATTCACGTCTGAGTTTACCTCCATACCTAACTCAATTATAGTATTCAATTCGCGCTCGATGCAACCTCTGCGATGCATTAAAGCAGCGTGCTCAATTGATTCCGTCATATTGTAAAATAATTAATAAACTATAAATAAAAAAAGTTCAAGAATAAAAATATTTTTTATTGACCGAACTTGGCGTATTCACTGCCGTGCCCACTACGGAACGGCTTACTACACGAAAACACAAAACTCAAATATAAAAAAAAAACAAAATGAAAAATTAACATAAATTTTCGAACAATGTCGTGAGTCGTAATCGTATCGTATGGTATACATGCTACATGAATCCGATCGAACTTACTTCACTCAACGAACTCTCAAAACTAAAACGAACTAAAATGAACTAATTCAATACACCTCGAGTAGGTATATAGAACAATTACAAACAATTACGATATATTTAAGATAAAATAATACGAACGAAACGAATAAAATAACTGGCGAAACTAACGAAAATTAGTAAGGTAGGTAGGTACCTCACTTCGTAATAAAATTATCACTTTTACGAAAACTTAGATAATTACTTACGAATGAATTATTATTTATGATTTATGGGTTACGAAACTTACGCGGCACTAATTATTATTATTTTATGCAGTTTTTAACGAAATAAATGGATCATCTAGAACTTGACCTATATAATTTAACTTTGAATGCGAAGAACGAACAAAGAATGAAACAGTAGGTATGGCGTCATTCGAATTCCGATTGCAATGATTTTAGGTTGTAAAATATAAGAAAATACGTGTATGGCGGGGTGTTTCGAATAAATAGAATAAAGAAAACTTAATATCCGGCTCGAAGGACCAATAAATGTGGGGGAGATTCCCCCGGGGGGTGGCGATTTTAGTGGACTGTATTTTAAACGAATGTTAGGTGCTGGTGGAAGGAGTTTATTCGAAGGTTTCCTCTATTCTAATGGGCAGGCTCCTATCACCGATACGAAGGGTAATTCTAACAAACCACCTACCTTCGAGGATCTTCTGCTGCCCATCTGCTGGAGTCCAGCTCCCACGCCGACACGTGTTGACGCGCACACGCACTTGGCCGCGGCCTTTTTACACCGTGTCTTTTTATCACGATATCGAACAAAGTCAAATAATAAATAAAAAGGATTATTGTCACCCGAATTGATCGCCCGTTCCGAATAAACGGGCAGCGATTACGAAGCGAAAAAATGTCCGACGAATAGGCGAAAGGTTGACAATACAATTGGCGAGCGACTGACGACAGGGCGCTCACAGCTCCGAGCGCGGTGAGGCAGTCTGTCGAATACCCTCAACATCGGCGACAAAAGTACCTACCCAAATTGAGGAATTTTCGAACTCCGAATTAATCGAATATTTACGAACAGTAAAAAAGATTTTGATTTGGTGTTGGCCAATATGTAGAGCGTTTTTACCATATTGTATAATGCAATTATTATTTTTCAAGAAATCGTTACCTATTATGCCATCGAAATTAAATCCAAGGGATTCAGATACAAGGTGGAATTTACTATAAATTGTTAGTAACTTTTCTAATCTAATATCTAGTTGAAAATGGCCAAAACTTTCTGAGTATTGGGCTGTTTCATCTATGCCTTTAAATTGAATTTTTTCGGATATGAGTTCAGGTTGTTTTGATAGCGAAGTCCTTTTGATTAAGGATATGCTTGATCCTGAATCTATTAAAAGTATTAACGGTTTACTTGAGTATTTTGAATGAACATAAATATGTGGTAAATGAACTTTATCATTATACTAGCGGACGCCCGCGACTTCGTCCGCGTAAAATTAGTTTTTTTAGAAATCCCTCGGAAACCATGGATTTTTCCGGGATGAAAAGTAGTCTATGTGTTAATCCAGAATAAAATCTATTTCCATTCCAAATTTTATCCAAATCGCTTTAGCAGCCGCAGCGTAAAGGAGGAACACACACAAACTTTCGTCTTTAAAATATATTATTATTGTGTGATAGCGGTCATTCTTTCGCTTTCGCTTTTACTTATGTACACATCTTCCCTACCCCTACCTTACTCCTACCCTACCGCTAACCCTAACCCTTCCCTACCCCTAACC
The DNA here is from genome assembly GCF_947172395.1 of Bicyclus anynana. NCBI lineage: Eukaryota > Metazoa > Arthropoda > Insecta > Lepidoptera > Nymphalidae > Bicyclus > Bicyclus anynana. Next base: position 7,810 of record NW_026441252.1, read on the forward strand.
CTTCCCTACCCCTACCTTATCCCTACCCTAACCCTACCCTACCCGTACCCTACCCGTACCCTACCCGTACCCTACCCTACCCCTATCCTACTCCTCCCCTACCCTATACGTTCCATATCCTTCCCCTACCTCTACCTTGCCCCTACCCTACACTACCCCTACCTTATCCGTACCCTACCCTACTCTACCCTACACTTTCCCTAAATTACCCCTACCCTACCTCTATCCTACCCCTTCCCTACCTCTATCCTATCCCTACCCTCAGCAAAATTGGTCCAGCCTTTTGTGCGTGGTGCAATGACCAAAAGACTAATTTCCCAAGCGACTTCTATGCTAATACTATAAAGAGGTAAAGTTTGTGTGTTTGTCGGGGGTAATCTCTGGATCTACTGGGCCGATTTGGAAAATTCTTTTACCAATAGAAAGCTACATTATTTGCGAGTGTCATAGGCTATGTTTGGTCCTCATATTCATACGGGAACGGGAACCACGTCATTGAAACCGCGGGGCGTTATATAGCGGCATTTCTGCGACTTTCAGAAATTTTGTATTATCTCCGAAACTATATAACTAATTAACATACTGTAAAGGGCAAATATTATCTCTATAATATCCTTGTGATTATTAAATCATTTATTTTGATAAGGATTTAAGTTTAGTTGTGTAAATAATGACGTAAACCTTAGTTTAAAATTTAAATAATTTATTAAAGTACTAAAGGTACTATATCTGCTAAAATATAAAAGATGGATATATGGTGTCGCGGACTTTTTTGTAGAACTTTTAAAGGTTCAAAAAGCCTCCATACATTTATTTCAGTTATACGCAATGGTTGAGGCAGCGCATGCGAATAAGTAAGTTTTTCGGTCTGACCTGTAAGAGAAAACCCGCGATATCTCAGTAGTTATATATGATAGAAATATAAAATATAGCCTATAGCACTCCCCGATAACGTAGAATTCTACTGGTGAAAGAATTTTTAAAATCGGTCCAGTAGTTTCGAAGATTACCGCATTTCAAAAAATTGTTACAAACTTACAAACTTACAAACTTTACCTCTTTATAATATTAGTATAGATAATTACAAAATCACAACCCCCGGCCGAAGGCCGGTGTGCAATAAAGTGCGCGTTTTTTGTGCTTGGGTAAAATGCCCAGTCGTAGCCATCGTAGGAGGCCCTATCCAACCCCCGGCCGACGGCCGGCGTGCAATTAATTGTCTCTGCGTAAAATGCCTAGCCGTTGCCACGGTCGAAGACCCTGTCACAAACCCCCGGATTCAGCCGCGCGTTCCAATAAAGTGCGCGGCCGAAGGCCGCGCGTTCTGTTTTTTGTGCATCGGTAAAATGCCCAGCCGTAGCCACGATCAGAGGCCATATTACAAACCCCCGGCAGAAGGCCGCGCTTTTTTTTGCTTGGGTAAAATACCCAGCCGTAGTCACGGTCGAAGGCTGTATCATGAATTCCCGGCCGAAGGCCGCGCGTTCCGATTGTTGTGCTTTGGTAAAATGCCCTGCCGTAGTCACGGTCAAAGGCCCTATCACAAATTCCCGGCCGAATGCTGGTCTATAATAAAGTTTAAAGCGCGTTTTTTGTGCTTGCGTAAATTGACCAGGAAAAAGGAGGACTTTTCGTACAAACTTTCAACCCCTATTTCACTCCCTTCTGATTTTATTTTCGCTATAAAAAGTATTCTATAACCTGCTCCGTGTTATGTTCTCAAACCGTGCTAAGTTTCATTTGAATTCATTCAGTAGTTTCAGTGTGATGCCTGGTCAACAAAAAATATGGACAGATAGACAGATAAATAATAGAAAAAAAATATTTTTGAATTCAGTATCGATTGTATAATGCCCTATGATATATTTTTTTTTAAATTAATCAAAAAGTTCTGTAATTTGACCTGTTACAGTTTTATTATAAGTATAGAGTATAGATAAGTATTTAATAGCTATTGCGCCAAATTCGTGCTCTTTTTATAGTAATAAATCTTGCTTATCGTTATACGATAAAAAAGTAGACAATGTGACTATTTAAACACAAAAAGGATTATTCAGTTTGAACCTGAACTTTTAAGTAGTTCCTGAGATTAGTTTCGCGCGTTCAACCAAATAAACAAATTGGTCAGTTAAGTATAGAATATGTGCCTCAATATCGATATTACACAGTTTTAGTTGAAAACTCGTTTCTCCAAATAACGCCTGCGAATCAATTTGAGCAATCCGGTTTTTTCAAGATAACTTTTTTTCTATCTGTCCAATTTTAATGAAACAAAGCCTATATGTTGTCCTGAACTTTGCTTAATCTATAGTCTATTGTGATAAAATAGATTAAGCTAAATCCGCGTCAAAATCTGTTCAGCAGAACCAGAGAATAGCGCGAACATACAGACAGAAGGACAGACAGACAGACAGACAGACGGACAGATAGACAGACAGACAGACAGACAGACAGACAGACAGACAGGCAAGAAAATAAAAAAAAATATTTTTGTATTCTATTGCTCATTTCTTATCGCCCTAACTTGATTTTAGTTAAATTTGGTCAAAGTACAGACACTCGATTTCTACTCTTTTATTATAGTATAGATAGATAGATAGATATATGCTGTCGCGACATTTTTTGTAGAAAATGATGTGTTCTACAAAGTTGTCATACATTCTTTTATTCTAACATCAATAGTTTTTGCAGCGCATGCTGGTAAAGAAAAACTTGGAGAAGGTTGAAAAGGTTTATTGTAAGTAAGGTTAGGTCCGATGACAAATTGGCAAGCTACAACCGTCTCGTGCGCGTGTTGGTTGAGAGTGAGGTCATTTTACGGTCGAGTGAATGACGCTGCTGTATTTGCAACCCCTTGGCCTTTTGAATAGCAATGACAATGCTTGAGGGAATTAGCAGACTTTTGGGAAGGCGCGAACACACGCCATGTACATCTTGGGTTACATTATTGGAGTTTCAGGAAGGATGCCTAATTTTTTTGAAAATAAAATATAGCCTATAGCCTTCCTCGATAAATGGGCTATCTATCACTAAAAGTATTTTTCAAATCGGACCAGTAGTTCCTGAGATTAGCGCGTTCAATCAAACAAACAAACAAACAAACAAACAAACAAACAAACAAACTCTTCCGCTTTATAATATTAGTATAGATTGAATTTTATAAATTGTTTCGGAGCTACATTTTGCTATTATATTTTTCGTAGAAGTTTTACGGGTTTTGGTATAAATATTATTTTCCTTAGTATTTTTATGAGTGAGTTTAGAGGATTTAGTAGGTTCAATAGGCTGAGTAGATTCGATGGACGTTTTGGATATCGTGGGTTTGTTAGATACAGTGAAATTAGTAGATACAGTGGAATCAGTGGATACGGCGGAGTCAGTAAGTACATTAGAACTAGTAGATGCTGTAGAATTAGTAGAATCAGTGAATTTAGTAGAAATAGTAGAATCAGTGGATTTAGTAGGATTTTCACGGTCATGGGTTTGGGGCTGGTTACCCTGTTCGTTGGCGCGTGTAATAAATGTATTATTTTTTTCATAATTGACTGTATGATGAAAATAGGAATTAATATTATTCTTAGCGTCATTTTGTACCTGGGGTCCTGAGCGACGCAAACATGGAACCCTAATTAGTTTAAAAAGTTGTCCTCAGGTATGTTATGTGAGTTATTCTGGGGACTATTTTCGTAAAGATTATGTACTTTATTATTCTGATTTTGTGGAATTTGGCGCTTGGCATGGTTGTATTGCCGTTTTCGGCATTGGCTTATATCGTGGCCTAAATTTTTGCAATATCTGCAAATTATTTCTGTAGGAGGTGGTGTTTGTGAATAATGAGTTATCTGTTTATCTTGCGCATGGTATGAGTTAGATTTAGGAAATGGTTTGGTTTGGTTTAAACTAGAAGAATGAGGAGTTGACGGAAAAGTCGCTTTATGCACAGATTGATTAAAATAGTTCGATCGGTTCGGCCTATGTTCTATGGGTCTCTTTGATGTCTGGGCGAGATTGTAAAATTTTTCCTCTTGAATCGCTAGGTTAATAGCTTCCGCGAGGTTACAAGGGTCCCTACACCTAAGAATATTAGAAATATGGCTTGGTAAACCTAACAAAAAGGTGTGCAAGGCGAGATCTTCCGTGTCGGCAAGTCTCCCTTTTATTTCGCCAGGATCCTTAGTAGAATGGGAAATATCAGTTTGTAATCTGGTTAAGAATGTTTCGAGACGCAAACTGTATTCTAAGATGGTTTCATTTGGTTTCATCTTGCAGTTTTGGAGGTCTAAAAGTAGGTGGCTTCGGTGTTTAGTTTCACCAAAATTGGATTTTAAAAATTGTTTTAGCTCAAACCAATCATCAAACACCTTCAATGAGCAGGCTATTTCGGCTTTCCCTTCTAATTGTGAAAGAATATACTGGAAGAGGATGTTTGCATTTGTCGGATTTACTAAGCGAAGGGCGTTTTCAGAGTTTCTTATGAATGATGTTAGTTTGTTTCGATCACCGTCGAAAGGTTTTATGAATCGGGTTAAATCGCTAAAATTCATTCTAAGGGATTCTGCGGGGGAAATTTGGAGTGGAGCGGGTGTTTCTTCCCGTTTTGACATAATAACTTAATATTTTACGCAATAACAGAAAATAAACCAGTGTAATAAAGTCAATGATTCGAAAAAATTACTCACAGTAGTACAAGAATCGGTGTCATTGATGAGTCGGCGAATTAATCGGAGCAGCGGCGCAGTGTGTTGCAACGCCGGGTGAGTCGATCTGGGTCGCGCGTGCAATCCCGCACGCCTCGTCGCGATGGAGGTGATGTTTCAGGAGTCTGGACCGCGTGGCAGCACCTCTCGGCTGGGCAGTGAACCCTCGGGAACGACAGGGTATGGCACGATGTGGTCTTATTGTCGGAGTAGCTGGGAGTCTGACTATCCGTCTGTCAGAGAGATCAGGAACGGCAGCAGGGCAGGCAGCTTGGCTCGGAGAACTATAGTTTCTGGACGTCGTTAGGAGTAGGCGTCCAACAGGAATAAATCCCGCTTTCTTCTGACACCAAATGTTAGTTTCGGCTTCTCGGTGTTTATAAAAAAAAACACTTTGTTAACTGAAACTGAGTTTTATTGTTTATAATTTAACTATAGTTCAAAATACGACAACAAACTCTATTACTATGGATCACTACGTTTCGCGACTCGCGTGGACCTGCAAAGGGTCTATAGGCGGCTAGTATTATCAGGGGCTTAGCCTTGTTACTTAGTCCAGACCGGCGGGCATAAACCAGGTCCGTAGCTGGACAGCAATTCGGCTAATCACCAGAACGACTGAATGTTTAGAGGCAGAGCTACGGTTTATAAAGCATATATATTGCTGACAGAAGATTTATATCTGTGTCACAGCTCTGCATTACGAATATAGAATTTAGGGATGTAACAGTACGCTTCACCAGTCGATACCGTTCCCGTTGAACGTTGATGGTCAACGTGCCCCTAGCTATTCGGTGATCATTGCCGATTTTCACCCTGTGGATCACGGAAACATCGTTGGATATTTGCCGTCTGGTAGACAAGATAAGGTTTTTCGTGGAGCCGTCGGGGCTCATCTAGGTTCATTTCCTGTCTGGTGTCTTCTTGAAGAAGGAGTTCGTCATAAAGAGTCCCTCGCTCTCCATGAAGTCGGAAAACATTTGGCTCCTATCGTTCCGTTGCCCATACCCAAATCGTTCTACTTTCAACTCTGAACCGCTTTAGTTCGTTCAGCTTTGCGTAAAAATCCCCCATCACAACATTGTAATAGGAGTTTGAGGCATGTATGACTTTTGAAATATCTTCATACAATACCTCTACCTCCTCAACGAATACCGTTTACTAATTCGGAAGACAAGATACGCTACCCTGCTCGACATCGAATAGAACCTCGGCATTACATCTACTAATTAGTGTTTGATATAAAAACTTACCATAAATATGAACGTGTAACGTATTTTTCACACACTGAGATTTATATTTTATAGTAAATATTTTGCTCTGCGCGGGTGTGCCTCCGTTCGTCGACTTTGATGGATGATTCAGTTGGAACGACTGCTCGGTAGATTACTCGCCAGTGGTTGTATAATTTGTATAGTACAATAAAGCTCACGGGACAAAGGTACAAAGTATGCTTAAAATAAGAAAGTTAATTTAAAATTTAGAAATATTCAAGATAAAATGTAGTCGACACTTTCTGACTTCTTTCATGCATGGTGTTACGTCGTTGTTCATTAATAACATAGGTACAATTTCCGTTATATCGAATTGTTCCGTATAGTAGTAGACATAAGAGTTACATATGTTTCATTTTAAGTAGAAAAGAAAATATGTAATCACTTGTTTCATTTTAAAATAAACAAACCATTCAAATTGAATAAGGTTTCTCATTTATTGCCCGCCGTGGTCCACACCTCCAGCCGTGGCCCATGGTCCTGAAGGAGTATTGTAAGTCCTGGGTTCGAGTCTGAGGTTGGGCTGTGAGAAGAAGAGAGAAGTGTTTCTTCTAAGAAATTTTTAATAATAATAATAATAATAATAATAATAAAATCCTTTATTCAGCTAAAAAATACAAATTAAAAAAGAAGAAATTACAAACTAATACTAACAGAGCTTACAAACTACTTAAAGATACCTACTTAAATTACAAAGTTCCTCTGTCTGTACTTAGTATAATAATATAATAAAGAAATTCAGCTGAAAGGGTCGCTGCCTCAGCTCGATACTACAGTTGAGAGCTGTAGTGCTGATTTTCAGGCATGACCCCAGGGTGAGCTCACGGACCGATCGGACATACTTTTGCGGCGTCGCTAACAATAATTATAAAATAATAAAATTATATAAAATAATATACGATTAGTAATAATAGGTACATATTAATCTTACATCACCAAGCTTAAAGAAAAGTTTAGGAGTATTAATAAATAATAAATAGAGGGGGGGGGGATACTAATAAAGAAAAAAAAAAAAATGTATTGCAAAATATTGGTTTAATTTTTTTGTAGCTCTAAAAGATATACTTTAATTAATTTTTTGAAAACATATAGCGTTTTGGATAATCGAACTGGCGGTGGTAAATCATTCCAAATTTTGCAGGCTGCATAATTAAAAGTCCCCTTAAACGAGGCAGACCTATAAAATGGACATGAAATACGGGGTGCTCCTCTTGTCCTACACATATTACCCGCTCCGGCCCATTTTATTTGTGAACACAGATATAATGGTTTACCAGTGGAGATGACTTCAAATAGTAGAGTGGCTAAATGTAGTTTTCTCCGCGCCTCCATCTTCAGTATGTTAGCGTTGTTTAAAAACGGGCTAACATGGGAACGGGGAGGCACTGGAAAGCAGAATCTAGCACAAGCGTTTTGGACCCTTTGAATAAGCTTGGCTGATCTAGCAAGCAAACATGGTCCATACGCGGCATCTGCATAGTTTAGGTTAGACAACACTAATGTCTCACATAAATGTATACGCACTTCAACACTCAGGTAGGGGCGCATTTTATAGAGCAGTTTTAGCCTATAAAAACAATGTTTTACTATATTTCTGACATGGCTTTCGAAATGTAAATGTTCATCGAATATTACGCCGAGATTCCGTGCCTCATACACTCTTTCTACGGCGTCACCTCTAATATGTAAACTGGGTTTAAAGACTTCAGCTTGCCTTATTTTGTGCTTAGTGCCTAATACCATAAATTTAGATTTTTTAGGGTTAAGATTAAGTGAGTTTATGTCTGACCACTTGGCTATATTCTCTAGATCATGATATACGTTGGCTACTGCCCCGGGTGTATCTTGAGGCCGGAAAGAGTAGTAGAGCTGGACGTCATCAGCGTAACAATGGTACTTGCAGTTCTCAATGCTTTTGACCATATCTGCTGAAAATAGAGCAAAAAGGATTGGACTGAGTATTGAGCCTTGTGGAACGCCCCTGAGAACGGGTAGAGTTGTAGAGATTAAATGTCTCCCATCAGTGTGATTAATTTGGACTAGTTGACTCCGACTTGCAAAATAGCTATCGAACCATTTCACGGTATTATAAGAAAACCCATAATACGACAACTTAGATAGGAGTAGCGATGTATTAATAGAGTCGAAAGCTCTCGAAAAATCAAGCAGCACCAGTATTGTAGCCATGCCTTGATCTTGAGCTGTAAGAATGTTATTAATTACATCTATAATAGCTGTAGTCGTGCTGTGATTTTTACGAAAGCCAGACTGCATCGCCGGTAAGATATTGTTTTTCTCCAAGTATTCAGTTACTTGCTTACACACCACCTTTTCCAAGATTTTGGATAGGCAGGGGAGTATGCTAATGGGCCTTAGGTCTTTCAAGGAAGTAGGCGTATTAACTTTAGGTAGAGGCCTGACGATTGCGGTTTTCCAAGAGTCGGGAAAGGTTGAGGATGTAATTGATGCGTTTATAATTTCTGTTATAGACCTTAGGCTCTGCGGAAGTGTTAACTTTAACATATCTAACGAGATATGGTCAGACCCTAGCGCGTTTGACTTTAATCCTTGAATAATTTTCATAATTTCTGTCTCAGTGGCCGTTCTCAGATTAAACGTGTTTTGTCCAAATCTATTGAATTCAAAATAAGTATAGGTGGAAATTGTGGCAGAACTTTTAAAAGGGATGTCAAGAAAATGTCTGTTTATGATTTCCGGATCACATAATGCGGGTGGAATTTCGTCGTCTTTTTTCTTATTAATTACTAAAAGTTTCTTAAAATTCTTCCACATCAGCTTTGGAACTTTAATGTGGCGATTTATAAAATATTTATAGTATGCACGTTTTTCAGCCTCCATAGCTTCAATGACAAGTTTTTTAAAATCCTTGTAATAAGTTTTATGTGAATCTTTTTTAGAACAAACAAACAAAGTTGGGAAGTCGGTAGTGCCGTATACGTGCCTCGAGCAGCACAATAAAGTATCTGACCTATCTGAGTATAGATAGTGATCGTCACAACCTAAGCCTGCCGACCGGCTTCAGAGCAGCGTCGTGGTGCTTGAATCGGCTTTCTTGCTTGAGTCGATAAGAGGAAAAAGTAAGTACATTTTTGAGAATTGAATGTATGGTTATAAAAACATAAGTACGATGATCAACTGTAGTTTCCCTCGAGTTCGTAGCAAAAAAATGTTTTCACATTGCTTTTATTGTAGCTGTTAGACTAGCTAACAGCTACAATAAAATCAATGTGAAAACATTTACTTAGTCGAGGTTACTACAACATTGATGAGTTCCTTAAAGATAAAAGCGCTTGGAGGCCATTGGATCAACTTCCACCTTCACACAAAAAGTAAAACTATAAGAAATTGTAATGTCATCATCAATTGTAAATTATAATACTGTATGATTTTTTCAAAAGAGCAACTGTTGAGTTTCTTGCCGGTATCTTCTCAGCAGAACCTGCCTTCCGAACCGGTGGTAGAATCTTTACAAATAGTCAACCGACGTGTCAAAAGTGCTTGTAGTTGATTTTGATTTTTTACAGAGAAGCGGTGGATCTGTTGTTTGCGACGATGAGTATGATTTTGATTTTATGGTTTCATAAATAAAACAAGGATAAAATGATTACATTTATATTAGCGGCGTCATACGAACGCAACGCCGCCGACGTACGATACACTGTACGGGACGCTCAGCAGTACGCCATCAGCTGCTCCAGAGAGCACGGCTGCTCGCAGCACTCCGCCACCACGTGGCGCTTGCGCCAGGCGCCCTCGGCGGCGGCGCCCTCGGCGGCGGCGGCGCCCGCGTCGAAGGCGGCCGGCTGCGCGGCGCGCGAGGCGGCGCGCCAGCCGCTCTCGCAGAGCAGCTCCAGGGCCGAGGACAGGCGCCGGCCGCAGAACGTGGCTTAGGTGGACGCCGCCGTTGCCATCCCTGCATACTTGCATACACAAATACAGCCTCAGTGTCGGCCGAAACCGAAACTTCCACACAAGGGCAGTTAGTTAAATAATTTCGAAAAACTTCTTTCTTTTCTTCTGAAGCTCCAGAGACCGCTCCTCTAGGGCTCCCGCTGCCGCACCTCGCTACCAAAGTACGAGTAAAAAATATATAATATACGAGTATAAGGTACTCGCTACTCACACCCAATTTAATTATATGTATCGTGTCAGTTACACTATTAAACTCAAGAACCGAATTGGCTGAAAATTGGTGGAGAGGTAGTTTAGAGCCAGGTGACGTAGTAGGTAGGATAGAGGTAAGGTAGGGTAGGGTAGGGTAGGGTGGGAGTAGGGTAGGGTAGCGGTAAGAAAATAAATGCACATAAGTCAAAATGAAGCCTGACCGGATCCACCAGTATTATGTATAAACATCATTATAAATTAATAAAATAACTAAACATCTCTATCTTAAAAAGATGAAGCAACGGACTGCGGGCTGCTGTGCGGTGAGGTCGGCTAACCGGAGACCGCAACTTCGCGTCAAATCTATTCTGTCTAGTCTATTTTGTACAAATCCGTCGAGATCTTTAAACTTTTCCGAAATAAAAAATAGCCTATATTCTGCTCCAAGGTCCAATTTATATCAATACTAACTTCCATCCAAATCGGCTCAGTGGTTTGGCCGTGAAAAGAGTTGTGCTTCTCGACGAGTCGTCGTCGTCGTCGTAGAAGTCGAATCGGGGGTTCGATTCCTAGCTCGGGTCATTTAGCGATTTCATATGTTCTAAATTGGCTCTGGTCTGTTCTGGTAGCGGGCTACGGCCGTGGCTAGCCGCCACCCCGCCGGAATACGTACAGCCAAGCGATGTAGCGTTCCGATACTGTGTCGCATACGAACTTGTACCTATTCTGAGTGAGCCCGTTTCGATCTCGGACTGAACGCAGTCAAGGGCTAACCTGTCATGGAATAAAAAAAAATGAATAGGTAGTATATGCCTAAAGAAGTGCTCACCCAAGCAAGCCAGGAGCAGGAGTATCGTCTGGAGCTTCATCGCCGGTGAGCCGGTGCTGTGCTGCGGGTGACGGAAGGTGAGGACTGAAGGTGGACCCTGGAAGCACGAGTTGCGGCAACTTTTATACTCGTTTCACTAATATTCACACCCGGAGTCCATTTGCTATTGCCAGCCGCTAGTGGTTCCGGCGCTCTGCGTCCGCCGGTGGTGATGTGATTGGAGTGCGAACTGCCGTCGGTCGGTACAAATACAAATACAAATACAAATACAATCCTTTATTTGCTGATACAGTTTACAAGGTCTTAACAAATAAATATAATCTGTTCTGTATCACGCCCGATTGGCATGCAAAATATTACATTAGTTTCATTTACAGTAAATATTATGTCATTCCAGAAATAACTTTTAATAATGAATAGAAGAACAATATTAATTAATTTGAAAAAAAAAAAGAAAATACAAATAAAAAATAAATGAATCAAAAATCAATTTACATCATATTGTCAAAAGAATAAATTTATATTAAAATGTCAAAGTCAAAAATTCATTTATGTCATAAAACGCATTGTCCAGGAGAAACCTACGCAGATTATTTTTAAAACTAATTAAATTGTTCTCCTGTCTTATACGCTTTGGTAACTTATTATATATTCTAATAATCATCATGCAGATGCTCTTATTTAGGAAAGCAGTGTGGTGGGGAGGAAACCGAAATCTATCTCTGCAACGCTCACGATTATGCCTTTGAAATAATCTGTCGTTCGTTCTCAGAAATAATGCGATTTCAAATATATATAGGGATGTCACAGTAAATATCTTTAATTTTTTAAAATAGGGTCTACAACTTTCCCCTTTCTGCAATCCACATATTGCTCTTATGCATCTTTTTTGTGCAACAAAGACATTTGTAATGTAGCTAGCGTTACCCCAGAAAACTATCCCATACCTCAGAATCGAAGCAACTTGGGCATGATATGCCACAAGTAAGGTTTTATTATCAACTTTCTTGGAAAGCATAAATAACATGTAAGAAAGCTGATTTAACCTAGAACACACATATTCAGTATGCGTTTTCCATGAAAAATGTTTGTCAATATTTAATCCTAAAAATTTCGTTTCATAAGTTTCGTCAATTACTTTGTCGAAATATTTAATGTTTAAATCATATGTGATATGGCTCCTTATATTCTGAAAATTCATTAGTTTTGTTTTATTAAAGTTTAACGTAAGCGTATTATCGTCCAACCAATTCATTATATCTAACAGACTGTCATTTATAGAATTCTCGTGTTCAGTAATGTTCCTATTTATATAGATCACAGTGCAATCATCCGCAAATAGCACCATGGGATGATTTGTTGAATTCGCTAGATCATTTATATATATCAGGAAGAGTAGTGGACCTAATACACTTCCTTGAGGTACGCCGCGAGTAACAGTTTTCTCTTTAGATAAATATTTAGTCTCAGTTCGCGTATTCATGTCGATTCTATCTATTAGTGTTATTTGTGTCCTATTTATGAGGTATGTTTTCAATAAATTTAGTGCATTGCCTCTAACTCCATATTTACTTAACTTCGTCAATAGTATCTTGTGATCAACATTATCAAAAGCTTTACTTAGGTCCATAAACAATGCTGATACAATTAGTTTGTTATCTATGTTTGTCATTACGTCATTAATAAACTGATAAATCGCCGTGTTAATCGTTTTTGTTTTTCGGAACCCCATTTGATTATCATTGAATATATTGTTTTTCTCAAAAAATGAGTATAATTTATTATATACAATTTTTTCAATGATTTTCGAAAATATAGGAATTAAGGCTACAGGTCGATAGCATGACATATCATCTTTATCTAGTTTTTTAAATAATGGTTTAATAATAGATATTTTAAGTTTATCAGGGAATATACCTTGTTCCAGGCAGAGATTTATTATATAGCACAAAACCGGCGAGATTGTTAGACAAACATATTTTATAACTTTTGTGCAAATGTTGTCATAACCAGTACTATTTGTATTTTTCAAATTTTTTATTGTTAATATTACATCCTGAGTAGTTATTGGAAACATAAATAATGAATGTGGCATATTTGCATCTAAGTGTTTGATATAATTTTGATTATTAAGTTTCCTTGTATTTTGGTTAACATAAAATTCGTTAAATGCTTCAGCAATATCAATAGGATTCCTGAAAATGTTATCACCAACTTTAATTTGCTCTACACTTTCTTTAGGATAATTATTTTGTTGATTTCGTATTATGTTCCACATTGCCTTCGATTTGTTTTGTGAATTGGAAATCGCGTAGGTATTCTGAGACTTTTGGGTTAGGCGAATTATTGTTTTTAATCGTTTGGAATAGTTTTTATAGATGTTTTTATTTTTATTATTTGTATTTGTTCTGTAATTCCAAAGAAGTTGCCTTTTACGCTTACATCCTTGCCTAATGCCTTTCGATATCCAACGGGGTCTTTTATGGCTAATGATTTTCACTTTTACTTCTGGGAAACAAAGATCATAGAATAATTTAAATGTCTCGTAAAATTCATTGAATGCCTCATTAGCAGAATTGGCACTTATTACCTCAGAAAAAGTTATACTTTCAAGACAACTTCTAAATTTCACAATGTTTTCTTTGCAGTAGTCCCTTTTTTCTATGAACCAATATTGTATTCGGCAACATTTTTTGATAGGGCATTTAAAAATTTGAGCTGAGTGGTCAGATAATGCCAGTTCAGATACTTTAGCACTAGCTCTCAGTACGTTATGTAAAAAATTGTCAAGACAGGTTCCACTGCTGACTCTAGTTGGCTCGTTTACTGCAAATTTCAGATTATAAGAAGTCATTAATTGTTTAAACTTATCAACTGTATTACTTGGTGTAAGTATGTCAATATTGAAGTCACCGCAAATAACAATTTTTTTATTTTTTATACAGATAAATTTCAAAATATCAAATACGGTGTTAAAGAAAACTTCAAGAGCATTTAATCTATTATTAGGTACCCTGTAGATACATATTATAATCATGTTGTGTTCAATTAATTCTATTGCAGATATTTCCATAACATTTGAAATACTTCTGCAGTTTATAGTGTCCAATGGTTTAAACTTATGACAATTTCTTACTAATATGCATGAACCACCATTTCTATTTTTCCTACAGTAATAATCGCTTAAGATAAAATTAGGAATAGCCAATAATTTAACATCAGCTGTAGTCATATTATGTTCTGTAAAACATAAAACGTCGATTGGTTCGCAATTGTTGCACAATTCATCCATATGTATTACCATGAGATCAGATTTACTAAGTAGACCATTTATATTTTGGTGAAGAACATTTAAGTATTTAGTGACGAAAAAAACTTCTATTCTCACTATCTATTTTAGTGGTTATAATATCCGATTTGTCCAGATTATTAATGTCAAGATTATCTACTTCTTCAGCAACACTATTAATTATCATAGGAATGTTATTAATTATATTAAATTCATTGTCTGTTTGAGTACTTTTATTGGAACATATTAATTTATTTTTAACAAGCTGTTGATTGAAACTATATTTGATGTATTTCGTGTTGTAGTCTATACGGAGTATTTCCTTTAACAATTTTTGACATTTATGGAAGATAAACGAATTGGATGGCACATATCTAGAATAGTCAAAGTCTATATAATTTACATAGTTATATTTATCACATAAGAATTTAAGCTCATAATTTAATTTACACTCGTTTAAATATTTATTGTAAGGAATTTCCGATACAAGTACATTGGTATTTTTAAGCGATCTTAACCAAAAATTAAAGCTACTTTGAAACTCAAATGGATTTTTGTCATTTACTCCTGTTACTGCAATTACATAATCATTCTTTGTAAAGGTTGTTAGATAGTCATTATCAGCTTTAAGAACATCGCATGTGCGTGCACCCGGTTTCCAGTAACCACTAACACTGTAATTAATTCCTAGTAATGTCTGTAAAACTCTCTGGAGTCGCTTTCCTTGCTGATCGGCAAGAATCACAACTCTGTGTTTCTTATTTGGGATTGAATCGTCAGAGAAAGGGGAGTCTAGCATTTTTTCATTCTCCGATTGCAGCAGGTTATCTTCTTGAGAGTTGTTGCATAACCGATCAGATGTATATGCATTATCAGATGTTACGTTTGTTTCTAAGACTGTCGTTGTTATTGATCTTGTTTTTTGAGTTACAGCATCGTTATGTATCTCTGTTGAAAAATTGTATACACCTAGCGACTTGGTAGGTGTGGAAGCATGCCCTGTACGTTTTATCTGTTTATTTCGTTTTAACGATGTTGGAGTGCAACTTTTTCTTGCCTCGACCGTTACTTTTTTATAATTGTTTATTATTTTTAAACATTTCTCTAATTCCATCTTCAATTTAGAATTTTCATAATTAAGATTTTCAATTTCTTGGTTTGCGGTTTGCAAATCAGCTGTGAGTTTAGTAACTTTATTATCATGGTCATAAGATATTATGCTTGATTGTAGCGAATTGTCAGGAAGGCTGGTCGTTTCAAAGAGTTCTGAATCGTTTGTAACAGACAGATCACTAACTGACCTAGACTTACGTGGTTTTCGTATTGTTACACCATAATCCATTTTTAGACGTATTATATAAATGTATATTAAGATCAAATACAATAATATGCTATAAGTTCAGTTCTATTTAAATGAAATTACAGGTAAATAAACTATCATATCATAACTATTTATACAATAATATAATAATAACTTTTTGAAAGTAAATGTCTAAGGAAAATAAAAGTACAACTCTTAACAATAAACACAAAAAACAAATACAATGCCAAAGCGAAAAAATTTAAATATCTACATACACTTATAAACAAATTGGTAGGAGTAGTCAAAGTCATCTATATTAACTAGTACTAATTTATTATACATGTAGGATTAGTGTCATGTTAGATAATAATAATAATTATAAAGAGTTATATATACAAAAAGGTAGGATTCGATTCATTAATTGTTCGTGTATAGTTCAGCATTCACACCATTACACCAGCTCGTCTCATAGTATTGTTTACAAAACTTGTAGTCATAATGTTATAATATTTTACACGTAGCACAGGTTCATTCGTAGGTACAATCGCACTGTTTAGATAGTATATTTACTTGCCGCGGCCGGTGGCTCGATCACTGCGGTGATGCAGTCGATCATACGTTACACAAAATTTTTAATTTTACACCGCCAGTTTGAATTGGAGATCAATTATCAGTACACAAGTCGTTAACGGTCAAGTGACAGCTTGTTCAGTTGTTTATACTCGCACTGGTGTTGTTTAGCTAACTGAATCTTCACATTGCGATAATTTGTGGTTAAAATAACACTTTGTGGTGGTAATTTATAGTGCATAAACAGTTTTATTTGGATATTATTCGGATTTTGTCACTTGTTTCACGTAAGTAGACTAACACTTTTTTTCACACCAGTGACTTCTTTTTGTACTTTCCAATTCTTGTTGACTTGTATTAAGCTTTTTAGAAGATAAAAATCACCATAAATTGCAATTACGTCTTAATTAAATATTTTTAAATCACTTTTTGTGACAGTCTAGCTACCTACTTTTCTTTCTTCTAATATATTTTCAGTAAAAACTCTCAGCCTGTAACGTGACCGAGTGAAGAGAAGAAAAAAAGAAATAAAGTAGACAAAATTTCATCCAATGGTGGCGGAGTTGTCTTGGTGCCATCTCTTTCGTAATAACTTCGATATATATTTTTTTTAAAGAATTTATTTTTATTTTTATAATATGACCAATAGCCATATATTTTTATTTTTATAATATGACCAATATTCCCATTCAATATAAGCTTAATATTTTGTAAAGGGATCCCTAAATCGAGAAATAATGGTAGAAGACCAAAGAAGTGTCCAACAATATCCCCACACGATGAAATAATCGAGTAAAATTACAAGTACAACCTCACAAGCTTTCACAAGATTAATTATGACTAAAAAAGCCGTGCAAACTTTTTTTTTCACAATTCGCCCCCAACCCCTTAAAAGAGGGGGTGAAATCTTATACGCGACTTTTTGCAGGTTTTGAGGTAGGAAGCTAAAAAAAGATACATAGACTCTTTGTTACCCCGAATTTAGCGCGGGCGAAGCCGCGGGCAAAAGCTAGCAGGTAGATAATGAATTTGTCTTGCCTATAAGTTTTTATATTATTGTAATGATTGATATTTAGAATGATAACCTAATCGTGAACTCGTAGAGTGTCATCAATATGTTAAATATAATAATTATGTAGGAACATAATATATGAAATCTGTATCTATACATAAAGTGAATCTGTAGACAAGTCAATTCTGTACATGAAGTACATTTCCAAAATCAGGGGGTGATTAATGATCAATACTGATGCCAAAAATGCAATCAGTAAAATTTTAGTCTGTCTGTATGTTCGTTACAGAAACAAAACCTACTCAATGGATACTCTTGGGCAGGTACAGTACAGTTGTCATCACGCTTCGATCAACAGGAGCAGAGCCGAGCAGTGAAGGGAAATGCTGGCAGTACGGGAGAAGTTACTCCAGCGATAATGATAATGTTACAGCGATCATAATAAGGTAACATTTTTAGAGTAGGTAATTCAAATTATATATCAAATTTTTAATATATATTATTTTATATATATTAAAATAAATATATTTAATTGAATAAATTTCATTTAAATTTATTCTTTTGCATAGAGCAACTTAGATAATTTTGTAGATAAAATAATCATGCAATACAAGTAATTAGGTAATTATCTTCTTACTTTGCTTTTCCGTTTGATTCTACCAGCACTCAGCAGTCACCCCTGACAAACGACACTCATGTGGTTCCTGTATTAGAATGTCAGCCACAACATCGATAGGTATAATAAATGGCTATGGATTTTGATTTAATGTTTCGTTTAAACGCTTATTGTCTCTATTATGCGATTAAACTAAAGTTTCACTTTCGAAAACACAATTTTTCAATGCTTTATATAATTTAGTTCACAATTTAAGCCAACATTGTACATAACACTTATTTCTTTTGAGACAATAATTCCTATTAGAATAATTATTAAATTGAGTAAATTGACTTATCTTTAGTTATTTAACCCTAGAAAGATAATATTATTATTCTGACACGTAAAAGATAATCGAGCGTAAAATTAACGTGAACTTTAACCAACTATAAATTGTTTTATGTACTACGTATAGTACGTGTAGTACGTATAGTACGTACATACATCATTTGATATACATATTACTGTTAAATTTGAATAAATTCGTATTTAGTCAAATTTATTAATTAAATAGCATTATATAATATACGGAGTCATAGATCAGCTTTCGCCTCGTCCCAAAGCCCGCCTCTAAAAGCACCTGGCCCAAAGGTGCCCATTAGGCTGGCGGCATTGCCCCTTTGAATAGCAATTGACAACTTTTGAGCCAGCGCCAGGTACTCGCACATCGTGGTCCCTGTCCCTTGGGCGTCGACCTAAGTCCACCAGAACTTCCTCGCGTCTCTGCCCCAGCAACCGGAAGTCTCCACCGATACGGGCACGAAGTGGCAGCGGTCCAATAGTGGGGCGTATTTGCTTTTTTTTCCTGGCAGCGACAAAATCTGCAGCAGCCCCTGCTTCGTGGGATGTCCGGGTAGGATGGCTTGGAGCAAACGTGCTTACGCATGTCGCGTCCCATAAAAGGCATTTGCCCTCTCGCCACGGGACAAGGTTTAGGTCATCCGGACGCCTACCGTGCGTGCGGGCAAACCTGGAGGTTCCAGCACGCAGGGGACGTTGGCGGAGATAAGGGCCCGGCGAATAACGTCATTCAGGGCGTGGTGACCATTGGCCTCAACGGCTGAGACACAAATGCATCGATGCGGTTCACAAACATCGCAGCCCGGCCGGAAACCCACTGCCACACGCAATGAGTCGTCGTGTAGAAGAGTACCCAGGTCAGGAGAAGGAAGGGCATGTAACCACGCGCCTTGATTCTTGCAAGATCCGGCTCTGTACTAACGAGACGCTGCACAGTAGCCGCTGCGCCATCGTCGTCCCGCTGTCGCTGAGCACGAGGGAGCCAGCGGAGCGCTAGAACCCGGATTGAGATCCAACCAACCATGCATCGGAAGCATAGGGAATGTAGACCGTGTTACTTTTAGTAGGAAGTTTACTAGCTACTAGTTCAGCAACCCCATGCACCGACGCAAGGAAAGCCGGCAGGCCGACATCCTACAAGCGCCTCACTCCCAAACAGCCTAACCGAACAGGAAGAGAGGCTTGAGTCCATTGATCCTCTTTTAAGCTACGTTTAATATGGATTCCAAGGTGACGTTATCAGCATCATCGAAACAGGAAATGCAGCCCGGGAATAACCAAGTTGGAGAGGTTCGCAAGAGGTATGTAACCTTAGGAACAGCAAAGCACGGCCGCAACAGAGTCAGAGCTACATGGGCGGACAGTTCTTTATGACGCTCCCGAGCGATCAGTAACAACAGCTGTTTCCTAGCCTCGATAGCTTCGGGAATTGCCAAAGAGAAAAAGGAGAACTCAGCAAACAGAAGTTATTTTCGTCTAATTCCTTTAAGCAGGGAAATAGACCTTCAAAATGCCATAATTGACGGTGGGACTCTAAGCAACAAGGAAGAAACTCGCATTTCGATGTGTTAACCTCGAGCCCCAGTGCCTGTAAACGCGGAAGGCAACCTTACTAAAACTTTGAGATCGTTCACCGGGAAAAACTAATTAATCCCTAAAAACAATCTTGCTCAACCTTC
Source organism: Bicyclus anynana (assembly GCF_947172395.1). NCBI lineage: Eukaryota > Metazoa > Arthropoda > Insecta > Lepidoptera > Nymphalidae > Bicyclus > Bicyclus anynana. The sequence goes on from NW_026441252.1 coordinate 27,543, forward strand.
ACTTTACTGAGCACCTCTACAGAATTATATTGAATACTAGCGGACGCCCGCGACTTCGTCCGCGTGGAAATCTATGTAAACTTTTAAGCGCTATTTCACCACTTTAGAGACTGAATTTTAAATTTTTTTGAATCACATTATGTTTCGTATTTTTTCTATGATTCATGAACAAATTTTTAAAACTATAACTCTAAAAATGAAGGATTTCACCCCCTTCTTATTTTATTTTTGCAATAAAAAGTATCCTATAACCTGATCCGTAATATGATCTTGAACCGTGCCAAGTTTCACTTGAATTCATTCAATAGTTTCAGCGTGATGTCCGGCCAAGAAAATCACAGACAGACAGACAAAAAATCGAAAAAACTTATTTTTGGCTTCAGTATCGATTATTTATTGCCCTAATCTAACAAAAATTTTCAAAATATCTTAAATGTACAGAATTTGACCTGTTACAGTTTTATTATAAGTATAGATACTGCCTTCTACTTTAAGCAATATTAATGCAGCAAAACAATGAAAATAAAACGAGACTACACGTGGGTCCTACAATTTTCCCGCCAAAACTCCTTTAAAGCAAATCAATGTCTATGAATTTATCTTTCTAAGATTCAGTCGACCACGACTTGACAATGACAGTTGACTATAAAATTATAAATTACTCTATTATCAGTCTCACGCGCGTGATAGATTATTTTATAAAGTAGTGAAAAATAAATATAGCTGAAAGTTAAGCTGATAAGCTGATTGATAATATGTGTATTGTGAAATTAGACCTATCAGATAATTATTACGTTAATTAAATATTATTTAATATTTAGACAGTATTTTTGTGTTCAATAATAAAGTTTAAATGAAAATACAAACAGTTATGTTACATGACGAATTTCAAAGTTTAGGTGACCAAATATGACGTCACGTGTAATGTTCTATTTAAATTGAAATTCAAATATCATTACGTAGAACATATATATATTCTTAATTATACTGTTTCGATAATTCTTCATATATTATTTAAAATAAAACTTAGAATATAGATCTGACATTATTGTAATTAAAAAGTAAATAGAAGTAATAGTTGTCATTATAAACGTTATTGGAATATGGTAACACTGGTAGGAACTACTAAGAATGATTCTATGTAATTAGGAATTACTGGCATAGACACGGAGCGTCAGGATACGCGGTATCAAGTAATCTGTGGTCAGTTTGAGCAGATGGCGTGTGATTGGTCTATTGCAAACAAATGCAGAAGGAATATTAGCCAATAGGCGTTTTGTAAAGAATCGAGATGTTCATGGATGATGACGAAATGGCGTCTTGGCCGGTGTGATTAGGAAATATCAAATAATGTTGTTGTTATGGTGTCTTCCTGTGTTTCTGAGGCTGTTTTATGAAAGCTAAGTATTTTATACATAATATCTTTGTTGTAAACTGTATTTTATTATGTTGTATTGTTGTAACGATAAGTTATAACATCCGAATATTATTTATGTGAAATTAGGTATATTTGCAACGACCTTATATTGTACCTAATTACGTCGTTGTATATTTGTATTGTAATAATGGTTAATGTTATTTTGATTTGTCTTGAAGTTAAGACTTTATTGAACTATCTATTTCAAGGTATTAATTATCATTTATATTGTATTTGTAATTAACCAATATTTTAAAAGAGCATTTGTTGAGTTTCTTGCCGTTCTTCTCAACAAGAGACTGCACTTTCCGAACTGGCGGTAGAGTCACTAAAATTAAACGTAATATTGTTCAAGTAAAGAAATAAATGATTAATTTGGTCACGATTCTATTTTATTTGAAATACCTTGACACTCAGTAAAACTTAAATAACATTTAATATACTTATCTTAATGAAATTAAATTGAATTAAGAATACTTATCTTAATAAAGTTAGTCAATTAGATCGGCATAGTTTATTTAAATTTTCATTCAATGATATTATTGGCCATTTCTAAAATGATTTATATCAAGTTTATTACACTACGTGATAAAGTATGTATTAACCTACAACGCCTTTCAACTAATCAAATTGGTTCTGTATAAAATACTAAATTGACGGACTTACCCGAGTGACGATCTTAGCCGAACCGATCTTACAAGTAACAATAGATATTTATGGCAATAAATTATAATTCTGTTCCAATATTATTATTGGTAAAAAAATCATTATTAATTAGACCCATAAATAAATAAATTTCATATCAGAAGTGGGATCGAATAAAATTAGCTAATACATTTTTTTTTACTGTTTAAGGAAAGCGTTGGAGCGAGCGATGATTCCACGCTGCTGGAAAGTTTTCTTAAAAATACTTCAATCTGTTCTGACGCACAAACGCAGCGGTGAAGCTGTGATGACATGCTTCGGTCAAAAGAGCAATGAAAATGATGCTAAAAGCTGGGGCAAGCTAACAAACTCCATTGCGATGGATAAGTGTGTAGATAAAAAGTGCAGCGACAGGCAATTCAAATGTTTTGTCGAAAGTTATTCCGTTTTATTTCTGTTTGATCTACAGCCATCCTGTACAACATAATTTTTTTTTAAATTTAATATTTAATGATATATTTTTTTTTTATGCCCCACTTGTGGGATCTGTGTTATAAAAGTTCAGTATTTAGAATGGCCGAACGGTTTTGATAATTTGGAAATATCACAATTATAAAATATCAATATGGCAATATAGGAAAAAACCGACTAATAAGAATAAACAAAATTTTATATTATATGGGAAAAGGTTAAAGAAAATTATTCAATTAACTCAAAAATCTCAAAATGATTATAAAATTAAAACTTCACAGAATAAGTCTAAGGCTACTTGGAATATTATAAATAATTTAAAAGTAAAACGCAGCAATAACAATAATATAAATAAGATTAAAAGAGATGGAATAGTAATCCAAAATCCTCAAGAGATAGCACAGGCATTCAATGAAAACTTCCTTAATTGTAAAACTGTTAAAATAAATAATACTAAAAATAACACTTCTTGGAATAAATCAAACTCAATTTTCATGAACCCTAGTACACCTTCACAAATAAAAAATATTATACAATCATTGAAAAAAACTAACAGTTGTGGGTATGATGAAATCAATACTAAAGTAGTTAAATATGTTTCCGATGTAATATCACCAGTATTAAGTTACTTGATAAATTTGTGTTTTGAGAATGGTATATTTCCGGAAAAATTAAAAGTTTCTATCGTTAAACCACTCTTTAAAAAAGAGGACAGTGAAAATATGGATTGTTATCGGCCGATATCATTGATTCCCATTTTTTCAAAAATAATGGAAAAATATATATTTAATAATCTGAATGACTATTTTGAGCGTTATAATGTTTTCGCAGAAGAACAAGTTGGTTTTAGGAAAAATAAATCTATAAATTTGGCCATATATAAATTTTTAGAGGGAATAATGACAAGTGTTGATAAAAGGAAACCGGTTTGTGCACTTTTTATGGACCTGACGAAAGCATTTGACTATGTGGACCATAAAACTTTAATTGATAAATTGGATGTGTATGGGGTAAGGGGTAATGCTTTGGCACTTATCAATTCGTATTTAACTGGTAGGCAACAAATTACTCAAATAACTAGAATAAATAAAAATAATAAAATTGAGACAGCTTATATGTCGGAGTCCAAAACAGTAACAACTGGGGTGCCGCAGGGAAGTATATTAGGCCCACTACTGTTTATAACTTATATAAACGATTTTCCCACAGTAACTGATCATAGGATGGTTTTATTTGCTGATGATAGTACGGTAATTTTTATTGGTGATCCACAAATTTCATTAGAAGATGACATAAATTATACTTTAAGACATATTATTAATTGGTTGACATGTAACAATTTAATTATTAATCTTGACAAAACAAAAATTATGACATATGCAAATAGACGTAATAAATTACAATTAGACATTAATTATTTAGGTAAAAAAAATTCCGAAACAACACATACTAAATTTTTAGGTCTCGATATTGATGACAGTCTTAATTGGAGGAAACACATAGACAATTTATGTTTAAAGCTAAGCCGATTTTCATATGCATTATATATGTTGTCCAAGGTAGTTAACCAGTCAGCAGTAATTGTAGCGTACAATGCCTACGTAACAGCTACTATACGATATGGAATTATTTTCTGGGGTAATTCTTATGACCGAGACAGAGTATTTAAAGCCCAAAAGAAATGTATACGATCCATATGCCGTTTGAAGCCCACAGATTCCTGCAAGCCATATTTTGATAAATTTAAAGTTCTAACCTGTCCATGTTTATACATTTACGAGGTTTTAGTATTTGTCAAATTACATAAACACCTATTTAAATATTCAGATAAAGAACGGAGGAAAAACAAAATCTGCTTCACTCATCATAATACTTCATTATATGGCAATAGCATTTTTGATATGGCACCTCTAATTTACAACAAATTACCAGCAAAATTAGCTGATAGAAATTTAAGTGTTGCTTTATTTAAAATTAAAATCAAAGAACTATTGTTAAAAAAACGGTATTACACTATCAAAGACTATTTAACTGACAAACAATAATAATTAACGTATAACGGACATAATAATAATTTAATAATTTTAACATCATAGTCATTAAGTAAATTTCAATAATTATAGTGTATTATAGACAATGTAATTTAGTTATAAGATTATTTTTTAAATTTGCATGCTATTTTGTAGCAAATTGTATGCCAACATTTATATCAAGATCTTTATTTAACAATTTGCAAATAAAGAATTATGAATTATGAATTATGAATCAAAGATTACATAATCGATTTAAGAGTTTCGGCAATTATGTGAATAATGAATATAAATATTAGTTTTTTCTTCCCGAGGCCATGATAGATTATTAGATTATTGCAACAAATTATCTTGAATATTAAGTAAACTGAATATCATTTGGAGAAGAAAGAGACAAGAAAAAAAAAGAAAAAGAAAAAAAAAAAAAAAATTTTTGCTTAATGGCAAAAAAATTGAACATTTATTTTTTAGCTGTGATTTTGTAAATAACAACTTTAATTAAATTAGTTTCATGTTTAGTATGTATTATGCTGCTTTATGTAATCAATTTCACTGATGCTCAAGCCATGGCTTGGTTAGTCTTACGTCAACAATAGCGGTTAAATGAAAAGTGTATCTATGTTAAAGTATGACTCGAAAATTTTGTTTTGTGTTAAATTTCACCTCTATCAGCCGCTGTTTGGTCTCTTATTAGGTGACAGTTATCTTATTTGCATTACATAAATGATTATTTCACTATGTCTATGCAAATGATTTACACCAAAATCAGTATTTTAAACAATCAAAACATTGAGTAACATGGTATGTATTAAATAGATTCATAAACAGGTACATTGGTTTAAAAAAAATGCAGAATGGAATTTTCCTGTTTTAAATTTTAAAATCAAATCAAAAATTTATATCTACAGTTGTAATATTTGAAATTATTACTTGAATAATTGTTGTTCATATAAAAATTATTATTTTTGTTTACAAAGGACCATACACAAAAACAAAATATATTGATTTAAATGTGACATGACTATGACTTAAATTGAGACTATAACTATGACTGAAAATGCCAATGTCACGGAAATGAAAATATATATGAAATATAATATCACGGATCGCTGTGTCTCTGCCCTGACACTTCACTGTTATTTCACCGGCAGCGGGTGATAGGTGCTGTGTTGAAGGCCGGAGATGTTTTGAAAAATCATGTGTGTGATGGCAATGGTCCATCGTTTCATTTCATTTCATGTTCATTACTAACTACTCATTTTATTTTATTTATTTCTCATTTCATTCATTTTCACCTCATCATTGTTCAGTTAGGTTCATAATCCACGAATGAGGTTACTAACAATAAGTACTTCGAGATCGAAGGAAAGATTCATTCACGTCATGTCCATTACTAACAACTCTTACTTTCGTTTCATTCACCTTATTCATTTGCATCTCATTATTCATTTTATATTCATGTCCACGAATGAGGTTACTAACAATAAGTACTTCGAGAGCGAAGGAAAGATTCATTCATGTCATGTTCATTATTAAAACTACACATTTTCAATCATATCATTCATTTTCATCGCATCATTATTTTTATATATTATTCATGTTCATAATCCACGAATGAGTTGAAAAAAAAAAAAAAAAAAAGGAAAAAGAAAAAAAAGAAAAAAAAAAAAGAAAAAGAAAAAAAATGTGAGAGTACTTCGAGAGCGAAGTACTTGTCAGTCTGGCCGTGATAGATTATTTTATAAAGTAGTGAAAAATAAATATAGCTGAAAGTTAAGCTGATAAGCTGATTGATAATATGTGTATGATTCATTGTGAAATTAGACCTATCAGATAATTATTACGTTAATTAAATATTATTTAATATTTAGACAGTATTTTTGTGTTCAATAATAAAGTTTAAATGAAAATACAAACAGTTATGTTACATGACGAATTTCAAAGTTTAGGTGACCAAATATGACGTCACGTGTAATGTTCTATTTAAATTGAAATTCAAATATCATTACGTAGAACATATATATATTCTTAATTATACTGTTTCGATAATTCTTCATATATTATTTAAAATAAAACTTAGAATATAGATCTGACATTATTGTAATTAAAAAGTAAATAGAAGTAATAGTTGTCATTATAAACGTTATTGGAATATGGTAACACTGGTAGGAACTACTAAGAATGATTTTATGTAATTAGGAATTACTGGCATAGACACGGAGCGTCAGGATACGCGGTATCAAGTAATCTGTGGTCAGTTTGAGCAGATGGCGTGTGATTGGTCTATTGCAAACAAATGCAGAAGGAATATTAGCCAATAGGCGTTTTGTAAAGAATCGAGATGTTCATGGATGATGACGAAATGGCGTCTTGGCCGGTGTGATTAGGAAATATCAAATAATGTTGTTGTTATGGTGTCTTCCTGTGTTTCTGAGGCTGTTTTATGAAAGCTAAGTATTTTATACATAATATCTTTGTTGTAAACTGTATTTTATTATGTTGTATTGTTGTAACGATAAGTTATAACATCCGAATATTACTTATGTGAAATTAGGTATATTTGCAACGACCTTATATTGTACCTAATTACGTCGTTGTATATTTGTATTGTAATAATGGTTAATGTTATTTTGATTTGTCTTGAAGTTAAGACTTTATTGAACTATCTATTTCAAGGTATTAATTATCATTTATATTGTATTTGTAATTAACCAATATTTTAAAAGAGCATTTGTTGAGTTTCTTGCCGTTCTTCTCAACAAGAGACTGCACTTTCCGAACTGGCGGTAGAGTCACTAAAATTAAACGTAATATTGTTCAAGTAAAGAAATAAATGATTAATTTGGTCACGATTCTATTTTATTTGAAATACCTTGACACTCAGTAAAACTTAAATAACATTTAATATACTTATCTTAATGAAATTAAATTGAATTAAGAATACTTATCTTAATAAAGTTAGTCAATTAGATCGGCATAGTTTATTTAAATTTTCATTCAATGATATTATTGGCCATTTCTAAAATGATTTATATCAAGTTTATTACACTACGTGATAAAGTATGTATTAACCTACAACGCCTCTCAACTAATCAAATTGGTTCTGTATAAAATACTAAATTGACGGACTTACCCGAGTGACGATCTTAGCCGAACCGATCTTACAAGTAACAATAGATATTTATGGCAATAAATTATAATTCTGTTCCAATATTATTATTGGTAAAAAAAATCATTATTAATTAGACCCATAAATAAATAAATTTCATACGCGCGTCGGTCAGCGTCGGGCGTGTTCACTGTGTCGCCGCGTTAATGCGCGAGTTTGTAATAAAAATGACGAATATTATTAAGAGTAACGAATGTAATTTAGTGATAGACGAACTCCTGTCGTACATACAAAATAAAATCTCTGTGGCTGATGAAGAAACCCTAATACGAATTTGCTCTTCATCTTTTGACGCGGAGGAAATAAAAAAGTCGAAGGCACTTTTGTTTGACTCCATACCCGGTGACAGAAGGAAGATCACGCGCAAAAATAAAGGGAAAGAGGAACGTGACCTAGTGGACATAATCAGTGTCTTCAAATCTTCGGAGCCTGATGAAATTCCTCTTTTTGTTGCAAAACAGCTGGACAAACTACCGCCCATCTTGTTCGATCATCTGGATTGTTCGAAGCTGTTAAAAGACATATTATTATTAAAGAATGAAGTTGACCTAATTAAAAACACGTATGCTACAATTGATACAGTACGGGATATAGAAACCGAGCTGCTGCGAAGAAGATATAATGAGTTAACACCCCCTGCCCCTGCGTTCAATATCAATACTTGCATGGACCTCCAAGCATAACGATCTCGAGCCGCCAGCATCCAGCGGTTTCCTGCAATCCGCTTGATGTCCTCTGTCCACCTAGTGGGGGGTCGACCAACACTGCGCTTTCCGGTGCGGGGTCGCCATTCCAACACCTTGGGACCCCAACGTCCATCGGCTCTTCGAACTATGTGGCCTGCCCATTGCCACTTCAGCTTCGCGACTCGCTGAGCTATGTCGGTGACTTTGGTTCGTCTGCGGATCTCCTCATTTCTGATTCGATCCCGCAGAGAAACTCCAAGCATAGATCGCTCCATCGCCCGCTGAGTGATTTTGAGCCTTCTAATGAGGCCCATAGTTAGCGACCAAGTTTCGGATCCGTATGTCATCACTGGCAACACGCACTGTTCGAAGACTTTCGTCTTCATGCACTGAGGAATTTCGGACGAAAAGATGTCGCGGAGTTTTCCGAACGCGGCCCAGCCGAGCTGGATTCGGCGATTTACCTCTTTCTCGAAATTGGACCTTCCTAACTGGACTGTGTGTCCTAGGTATATATACTCGTCTACAATTTCGAGCGCAGAGTCCTCAACAATAACTGGGTGGAGCGTTACATGAGCATTAGACATGATCTTCGTCTTGCTCATGTTCATTTTTAGGCCCACACGTTGAGAAACTCTGCTGAGGTCGTTGAGCATGGTACTAAGGTCATCCAGAGTCTCTGCCATAATGACCACATCGTCGGCAAACCGTAGTTGAGTAATGTACTCACCATTGATGTTGATGCCAAATCCGTTCCAGTCCAGAAGCTTAAAGACGTCTTCCAAATAATAATAATAATAATAATAATAAAGCCTTTATTTCCAATAATATACAAGTAATTTCAAAAACAGTATTTGTGATGTCCACTACTTTGTAGGGAACAGGGCTTTAATATAAACAATCAGTAAGCAGTTACTGCGCACGCATCGACGGTGACCACCGCACGCCACCGCTGACAGATGCGAAGTGTCCGGGCGGGAGTGGGGAGCTGACGTCAATACGTACACTTTTATTAGAACAGTACATCACATTCTCTTCCTTTTCAATATAATTTAATATTTTAATTACACGTCCATAATAATCAAATATTATAATAATACCCAGAACTAAAACTGATCTACTGCTTCTATACAATTCTTATGATATTTAAATTACAATATTAAAGTTATAATGATTTAATGAAACCCAAGCTAACTATTACTATTTAGGTTATCTTCCGTTTCTTCATCATCTATAACTTTCCACTGTCTTTCTACTTTTTTAAATGGACATTGTTTCGTCTATGCACTTGCCCAGTTTCATCATTATGCACATTTTCTCTCCAACTTCTAGTTTATTATGTTTTGCTCTTCTCGTTCTATCTTCATTTAATTTGTTTTTTTTTCTGTATCTCAATCTCTTACTTTTGAATCGTCATAATAGCTGTTTTCGATGTCTGCTAAAAAAGGTAGTCTTATCTCTGAACTTTCTCCGATAGAACAGCTCATTTTGAATTTTCCTGTGGATTGATGAGGCGTACTGCTATACATAATCAAATACTTTAGCAAATCCTCTTTCCAATCTGACTTTCGCATTGACTAAGTCGATTTAAAATATCCTTATTTTGTCACTCGATTTCATCGTTTTGTTAAGGCCAATAGAGGATCGTATTGAACAGAGTTATACCATTTTGCTACAAAACGTTTTGAATTCTAGACTTAAGAATTGTTTTACATTAACAGCTGTTACGTTGGCTGGATTTCCAAATGAATATTTTTTAATACCTTTTTTTTCTGTAGTTATAATTTTAATAATTTGAATGTATTTATACCTACTGTAATAATCTATAATTACGAGAAGGTAATCTCCACTTGGTGAGGGACCCAAAAAACAATAGCTTTGACAACCCAAGGTTTAGAAGGGAGTTCACGTCTTTTCATTGGTACTGGTGGATCAGGAGCCAAGACTAAAGTACATCCTCTGCAACTTTTTCAGTTTGTTCGGCGTCTTTATCTATTTTTGGCCTCCAGACCTTTGAGCATAGCCTTCAAAATCAATATCAAAATTCATTTATTTCAAGTAAGCTCAGTTTACAAGCACTTTTGATACGTCAGTTGACCATTTGTAAAGATTCTACCACCGGTTTGGAAGGAAGGTTCTGCTGAGAAGAAACCGCCTAAAAACTCAACAGTTGCTCTTTTTTTTTTTAATCATACAGTATTATAATTTACAATTGATGACAACATTAAAATTTCTAATAGTTTTACTTAGTTATACTCTTGTTTGTTGTTATAGTTTTACTCTTGGGTGAAGGTGGAAGCTGATTCAATGGCCTTCAAGTACCTTTATCATTAAAGAACTCATCAATGGTGTAGTAACTTCGACAAGTAAATGTCCTTCAACATATTGCTTAAAGCTATGCATTGGCAGGTCCATCACATCTTGGGAGTCTTCATATTGACTACACCAGAATGTCCTTCATGGACTGCTACTAGGGTTTGATAGGTTTTCTTTAAGCTAATGGAAATAACAATTTTGTTTCCCCTTAATAAATCACCATCATGTAACCAGAGTTCATATATCGTCGAAATAATTTGTAGTTTGATATTGAGGGATCATAATTACTTTTTATCAATACGTTTTTGATTAATTTAAATTCATCATCATTAACTAGTGCTTTAATACATTTAATAGCAGGCATGCTGCAGGTGTAGCATATTGAACTCTCTGGTTAACATGATGCTTGTACTTGAAAGGAGTTAGTTGTGTGTTGTCACATATGCACAACGGGACAATGGGTCTGCTATATTTGTTTTACCGGGCGTATAAATAACCTTATGATAATTTGCTTGCAATCTAAGAACCTAATGGTCGGTAACGAGCTCAAACTTTAACACACAAAACAAAGAAATAATACGGGGTCCTCGTATTATCTATTATTGCATTGAATTAATTCGGCTCCTAACCCCACAGGGCTTGCGTCAGTGATAACTTGGGTGCGATATTTTGGATCGTAGTATCCAAGAGCCGGAATGTTACCCAGACAGTGTTTTAAATAATTGAAAGCAGTAGTTCGATCTTTTTGCCAACATTACGTGATATACATCACGTGGTATTTTTGAGTAATTTTTGTCTGAGTAACTTTCAAATGGATTATGTTGAAGTAGATAAGTTAGGAGCCCATTTTCCTACAAAATTAATAAGCTCTAAGAACTTTTGAATTTCTTCAATGGTCTCCGGTACCCTAAGTGTATTAATTGATTTGATATATTCATCAGGCGGTTTAATGCCTGATGGAGTAAGTTCATGACCCAGAAAATTTATTTGTGCTTAATAACACGTTATTTCTTTGAGTACTGATAACAAATATTTGTTGCAGCCTAGAGTCATGTTCTTTTTCATCTCGTGCAAAGACAACGACATCGCTTGTAAGATTTATATCCAATTTAGAAAAATAATTTGCTTTTCTGAATCTTGGAATAAGTTGCTCCATAGTAGGCAGCGGATGATTTTCTTAAATGATAGTTTTACTAGGGGCACGTATATCTAGACAAATACGAATATTATCGGTAGGTTTAGGAATCGGTACCATTGGAGAATTCCAAGAAGACGGTTTATTTACTGGTTCGATTATATCCATTTTTACCAGTTCATTTACTTTCTTATCTATCTTTGATTCCAGTGGAATTGGGACTCGCCTGTATAGTTGACTATACTGGAGGAACCGTATTATCAATAACGATATCTAGTTGAACGTCTTTGAACTTAAGGAATTTTCCTTCTTTTGGAAATATCACATTGATGCCCAATTTTAAAATCTCAAGCGAAATGGCAGTTTTTACTGAAAAGACTTTCACTTGACCCATTTCCTATGACAAAATTCTGTGCATAACGTATTGATTCAAACTTTTATATTAGCATCAAATGAGCCTAATATTTTAATGGATGTATAGCACCATATGCTAGGAACGTTTTATTTGTATTAATTTGTTGGTTGTGAACTTTTGATTATTTCATTTTCAAACACGTTTTATCGCTAATATTAGAAATACTGCCAGAATCGAGGAGCATTTTAATAATAACACCTGGCAATCAATCGTTGAGGCATCATCAATGTAGAAAATGTAGCCCAAAGACGTAGGCTCTTTATTTTTTTTTATTGTGGTTTCTGCTTTGGGTTTTTAGCTTTTATATTTTCTTTTGAGATGAGGTTAGTACTTTTTCTTTTATTGGCCCTTGTTTTGCAATGCTTTTGGAAAAGGCCTCTGAAGCCGCACTTCACACAAGAAGCGTTGATTGCAGGGCAGGAACTACTGTCAGGTTTGTGGATTTTGCTGCCACATCGGCTGCAGGAATCAACCTCTCTTTTACTAGTAAACTTTTTTACAGTTTTAGCATCAATTTTATTAATGCTGGTACTAAGATTTTTGCTTTGTCTATCATGGAATTGTTTATAGCAATACCAAAGAATTGGAAACTATAATGGAATTCTACAATAATTATTTCAACGGTTGCCGTGTCACCCAATTACAAAATATTCCTCCTTAATTTATTTGAATGGCATTTTCTAATTTGTTGGTCAATGCGATCCAATTTGTTGGTCAATGCGATTTTCATCTTCATTAGAAAATTTACATTTTTCACAAAAATATGTCATTTAAATAAGTGACTTTGTTTTGGGAAAAGGTATACATCTTATTTTTTAATAGCAACGTTATAAACGTCAGTTAAAATCAGTAACATGTGCTACTGGTATATTGAAAAATATAATTACATTGCTATACCTCCGAATGTAATAACCTAGAACGTTTTTTATTTTGTTCGGAAATGTTAGTGGTTTGAATATTTCTAGGGCCCGTTTCCATTTTTGCCAACGGGAACTTCTAGAAGTAGGGTCACCTTCACAGTAGAAGGATTCTATTATTAGGACTTGTGAATATTGAACGATCAGCAAATTCACAGTGAAAATGATTTTATAACGTCTCGAAAAGGAAAATATTTATTCTATAATGAACAAATACATGAAATATAATCAAAATAAATTTATATGGGTATATTTTAAATATATACCTAGTAATTATTTTTTTTTTTTAACTTTCATTTTTTTTCAAGTGGTAATTATATTAAAATGATACATATTGTATTGTGGTAAAACTGTTAGTATTAATTTACTCGCACAACGATCATTAAAATGAATCAGTGGTGCCACGGCGTTTGAAAATCTACGAGACAGTTATTGAAGCATAACCAATGATAATTTTATGGTATAGATCGGTTACGTTCCTACAAAATCATTGCAAAATGTGATCCTAATAATAGGCTACAAAACTGGGCTCACACAAGCACAATTTTGTCTTTAATTCCATAATATATTTATGTTTATTTAGTTTTTACACCTCCGGAACACACATTCTACATTGTAGACGATATTTAGGTATTATTTGTTTAAATAACGTTCGTTGTGGACCACAACTAACATTGAGATGTGGAAATTTCTTCTTTTGAGCGCCTCATTTTCCATGACCTAGTAACACTTCTAACAGTATTTAACATCATTGCGCATAACCCCAAACAATAATGTTTATCGCGTAAATTGGGTGCACGGAGGAACCTTTTTTATTGTTTTTAAATTAATTAATGATAGACGACTCAGGTTTCTGGTTTAGTTATAACAAATGCGTCATGCCATAGTACATTCTACAAATAAGTAAAAACTATTTTATGAGATGCTTGTTTGTTATAACGGGTAATTAACGATCACTTCGTTGGCAAATCGAGTAAGTTGACACTATCGCCAACAGCTTTTAGTTGGATTTAACAATGGCACATATTGAAATATGTTTAACATGTGGGTATTTTGTTAAATCAGGTACTAAGTGATAAGTTCGCTAGAAATTTCAATTGTAAATTGTTGTAGTTGCTTCGTTTTATTTGATATATAGATGTGATCAACAATATCGTATAGGTAGGTACTTCTAACAATCGTTGTTTTTCTTTTACTTTACTTAGATCGACTTATTAATACAATTAAGTGTTAAAGGAATATCTTCTACTAACTTAGCAATACGTATTTTTGCTAAGTTTGCTTGTTTACAATTTATTTTAAACATATAAAAGAATAATCTGCAATAGAAGGTAGGTGGATAATCGTGGCCAAGTCTCGATTCGATCAAGAGAACCCGTAGTTTAGATATTTGATAACACTAAAATTAATTGTATCGTATGTAACCCTATCGCTTGATAGGGTTAAGACAATATTTGTTTTTTGAATTCACTTTACCTATCTTATCTCTTCCTTTTCTTTATGCTGACCACATAGGTAAATAGGTATTTAAATACAACAATTGGAACAATGTTTGATTTTACTTACTGCGCTTTTGCTCGTCGCCAATGTGATGTCCACTACTTTGTAGGGAACAGGGCTTTAATATAAACAATCAGTAAGCAGTTACTGCGCACGCATCGACGGTGACCACCGCACGCCACCGCTGACAGATGCGAAGTGTCCGGGCGGGAGTGGGGAGCTGACGTCAATACGTACACTTTTATTAGAACAGTACATCACAGTATTCATCATAAATCTAATATTATTCTTTTAAGCAAACATGTCAATTCTAAATAAAAAAAAATTTATAGATGTTTTATGTCAGAAAAGTTCTTCGTCATTGTTAGTAAGTATTTGTTTAGTCCAATTTAGTCAAAGAAAATTAGTTCTATAAGTTTACGTCACTGCTTGCTGTCAATTAATTATTATTGGAACGCCCATTTTTGGGCATAGGCCTCCTCCATCCTTCTCCATTTATCTCTGTCTCTCGCCAACCTTGTCCAGGTAGTCCCCGCTGCATCGACGATGTCGTCGCGCCAGCGTCGTCGCGGCCGGCCTCGCGACCGGCGCTCGTCACGTGGGTACCAGTGCAGTACCTTCTCTGTCCACCGCCCGTCCGTTGTTCTGGCTATGTGTCCAGCCCAGCGCCATTTTAAGAGACATGCTAGTTTTGCCGCGTCTATAATTTTTGTCGATGATGATGATGATGTCGATTTTGAAGAAGACGTCTTCCAAAGCGGCGGTAAATAGCTTCGGGGAGATCACATCTCCCTGTCGCACTCCTCGCTGCAATTGGATTGGTCTCGTAGTCTGATCCTGTATACGGACTGACATAGTGGCGCTTTCATACAAACACTTCAACACTTGGATGTACCTGTAGTCGATCCGGCATCTCTGCAAAGACCTTAGCACAGCCCAAGTTTAAACCGAATCGAAGGCTTTCTCATAGTCCACAAACGCTAAGCAAAGTGGCTGGTTATACTCTTCGGTCTTCTGTATAACCTGCCGCAGCGTATGAATGTGGTCTATGGTACTAAAACCTGCTCGGAAACCGGCTTGTTCGGGAGGCTGGAAGTCGTCAAATCTACGAGCGAGACGATTCGTAATGACTCTCGAGAACAACTTGTAGACATGACTCAACAACGAGATGGGTCTGTAGTTCTTCAGCAAGGTATTGTCACCTTTTTTGAAGAACAGAACCACCACACTCCTGTGCCATGCCTTGGGTGTTATGCCCTCGTGAATGACGGAATTGAACAATCGCTGAAGGACCTTAAGTATCGGTTTTCCACCCGCTTTCAGGAGTTCTGCTGTTATTCCGTCATCACCCGGTGCTTTGTTGTTCTTAAGTTGTTTGAGAGCCATACTAATCTCGTATAGGCTGACGTCCGGGATATCTTCGGTATAGTGTCGGGTCAATTTGGCTCTAGGGTCTTTAGCCAAACTGTCAACAGGCTTTTGGGTAGAGGTGTATAACTGTCCATAGAACTCCTCGACCTCACTCAAGATCTCGGGCTTAGAAGAAATGACATTGCCCTGATCGGTCTTCAAACGCGTCAATTGTTTTCGTCCAATAGACAGATCTCTCGCGAACACTTTCGAGCCTCGATTGCTCTCGATTGTATCCTTGATACGCTCGGTATTGAAGCGTCGCAAGTCGCATGTCTGCGATTTAGAGATCTGTCTATTAATCCGACGGTACTTTGACGCGTCTGTTGAAGACTGCAATCTCATTTCTTGCCTCTCCTCCATGAGCTTGAGTGTGTGGTCCGAGAACTTGTTGGTTCTTTTTGTACAGTGGGTTTTGAAAAACTTAGACCCAACCGTATGGACAGTTTCCACAAGCCTGTTGTTTAGATCGTCCACATCAACGCAATCTGCTAGGCAATCGAAGCGGTTCTGTAATTCCAGTTGAAAGCTCTCGGGGTTTTGGATTTGGGCACGAATAGGTCGGAGCGTAGATTTCACCAGTTTGTACCGTTCCAGCTGTAAGTTGATATTCAACGTGCCTCTTACCATTCGGTGATCACTACCGGTTTTGACCCTATTGATCACAGAGACGTCGTTGAATATATTCCATCTGGTAGACAAGATGAAATCTATCTCGTTTTTCGTGGAACCATCAGGGCTCATCCAAGTCCATTTTCTTTGTGGTGGCTTCCTGAAGAAGGAGTTCATCATAAAGAGACCCTCCTTCTTCATGAAGTCAGCCAACATTTGGCCCCTCTGGTTCCGTTGCCCATAACCAAATTGCCCCACTCTCAACTCTGAACCGCTCCTCTCACCCAGCTTTGCATTGAAATCCCCCATCACAACATTGTAGTAGGAGTGAGAGGCATGTATGGCTTTTGATATATCCTCATACAATACCTCTACCTCCTCGTCGGTTTGTGTCGAGGTCGGCGCGTAAACCTGTATAATCTTCAACGAATACCGTTTGGTAATTCAGAGAACGAGGTACGCTACCCTACTCGACACACTCTCGACTCGTACAACATTGTTCACGAGGGACTTGCGGACGATAAACCCAACACCACCCTGGGACAGATGGTCGCCCTCCCGGTAGTAGAACAAGTTGACGGATTCCAAGGTTATCGAGTCCTCCCCCTTTCTTCGGACTTCAGACAAACCCACGACATTACATCCCAGCGCAACTTACTCACTACTTCTTCCAGCTCGAACACCTTGTACCGAAATGGTACATAAATATAACCTTTTAATATAAATAATTCATTGATAGCAAGCTATTAGCGACATATAATAAAATAAGTACGATGCGCTGCGCGCTCCGCGCCCGTCGCCCGCGCACTCCCCGCTGCCGCCGGTCTGCAGCTAGATCGCGAATTGACTTCAGTGTGGTAGCCTCGTCATTAGAGACTGCACACGTCCAATTACTTCGTGACTGTCGCCTTAGTCAGTCCCGGAGAAATATAATTATTACAACTAGTTAATTAAATACGCGAGTGCAGTATTCCCGATTTAGGGAGCAACGTACGGCTTAGGACAGGCACGTACGGCTTAGGACGACCAAGTCAGGCCGAGTACGGCTAAGTCACAAAGCTACTCAAATTAACTTCACGCATCTGCGCATCACCATCTTCGTCATCACCGTCCAGGGCCGGCTCCAGTATCCGCCTTGCTCCCGTTCCTGCTGCCACGTCACATCTCGGCCACCACAGGGGAGTACCTCGCACGGTAACATCAAAGATTAGTAGATATATCAAGGACCACGACCCTACAAATTTGTGTGCCTCCGACGAGCTATTTAAGGGATAAACCCAAATTAATAAATCTAATTATTTAAATTGCCGTAGTTTGTTTTTTTATTTCTTTTCGTCATCAACGGCCTACCGGCACACTGGCGCCCTCCACGTGGTTTTATCTGCTTTTCTTTTTTGTTGCCTAGTAGTAGATCTGTACGGTGCATGGTTTTTTTTTGTAAAACGCTTGATTTTTTTTGGTTTGCAGTAACTGAGGTGAACGTAGTGTCCTTTTATTTGTAATCGTTGACGATTTTGACGAATTAGTGCATATTTTTACTTTTCTTTTTTATTTCTAAAATTATTAAACTTTGACTGGTGGTACAGTCAACAAAAAAACTTATTAAAATGTTTTTTCTTATTGTTAAAATTTATTAATTGTTATAATTATCTTTGTGTACTTCAGGACTAGTAGACTAAAACTAAAGGTGCGTTCACACCAGTTGCATTTTATTTTCTGTTTTTTTTTGTTTTTCACTTTTTTATTTTTGTTGCAAATCATTATTTCATATCATTCATTCATATTATCAAACCAGGGCGTTCTGTTAAATTGATTGTAACAGAACGAAGATTTTTTTTTTCTCATTTAATTTTTTTTGTGCCATTCCACACATACCCGATTTTATTAATTTTTGTTTGGATAATTATTTGTTAGGTTTTGGTATTTTAATTTTTTCATAATTATTTTTTTTTCTTTTTATTTTTTGTACTTTAATTTTTTTTCTCAATCTTGTTAAATATGTCGTATCCAATTAAGTATTTTTCATTGCAAAAGTCTGAGTTGGAATACGAGGTTGCGGTAAGAGGCGAAGTTCCCGCTAGTACAGTTGCTGATCTCAGGAAACAAATTAATAAACTGAGTCAGTTATATCCATCTGAAGATATTTTATGCG
Organism: Bicyclus anynana; assembly: GCF_947172395.1. Classification (NCBI taxonomy): domain Eukaryota; kingdom Metazoa; phylum Arthropoda; class Insecta; order Lepidoptera; family Nymphalidae; genus Bicyclus; species Bicyclus anynana. The sequence goes on from NW_026441252.1 coordinate 46,418, forward strand.
GTCACCTCGAACCTCAAGATGATTTGGAGTGCTGTTTAGAATTATTAGATAAAATTAACTCGTCATTTACTACAGAGGTCACCGATAAAAATGTTTTAGCGCGGTTTGAAAATTTATTAAATCACCTGTATCACAGGCTCAATCGAATCGAACCTAGCAAGGAGTTATTAGATTCTAAATTACAATGCAATGATTTATTTAAGGAATTGTATGAGAAGCTTGTAAATTTAAAAAAGAAAAGTATCGATCCTTTATCAATAGCTGATATTAGCTCGGATGCACAGTCTTCTCTTGCACCCGTAAATATTAGCGTTACGTGTGAAGGTGGTATGCGAATTTCATCAGAAATAGGAAAATTAAAATATAACGGTAAAACTTGTGTGCGATCTTTCATTCAACGAGCAAACGAATTTAGTACTGCTCGCAATATTTCTGGTGTAAAATTACTCTCATACGCAACCGAAATATTTGTAGACGATGCTTTGCATTGGTTTCGCGGTGTAAAAGATCAGGTATCGACCTGGGACGAGCTCACCATCCTTTTAAGGCATGATTTTGATGTCGGATTTTGATTATCGCTTATTGTCCGAAATACGTGCTCGAACACAGGGTAAAACGGAAAATATTACGATTTATCTTTCAATATTGTCTGGCATGTTCGCGCGTCTGTCAAAAACTATACCTGAGGAGGATAAGTTAGAAATAATTTTACACAATATTCGCCCTTGTTATGCCAGCACTTTAGCTTCTTCTACACAAATTACCTCGGTTGATCAACTACAAACTTTGTGTAGGAATTATGAAAATGTTCAATCGAGATTATCACAATTTCATGAACCTACTACTGCTACTTCAGACACTTTAGCGCCCGAGTTTGCTTATAAGCAGGATTCAAACACTAAAAATAATTATAATTCTAATTTTAATAAAAATAATATTTACACTAATAATAAAAATCAATCCAATTATCCTAAACCTAACACTAATAACAATGATATTAATAAAAAATATTTACATCCTATTACTAAAATTAATACTACTAACCCTACTAAAAACGTTTATTGCCCCAGATGTCGAAGTAATACCCATGGTTTTTTGAACTGTAAAAACACGGAGGTCGTTTGCTTCAAGTGTGGTTTAAAAAATGTTAAAAAACCAGAATGCCCCGTTTGCAATCCAAAAAACTAGACAGGCAGAATTGTATGATTAAAGGTCACCTAGATAAACAGGAATGGAATAATTGGTTAACAACTATTAAAAATTTTTTCGCCTGTTACAAAATTTCTACAATTCTGCCAAATAAGCCTCTAGGTGATATTAGACCTTACGTTAATGTTAAAATTAATGGCATCGAAGCGTCAGGACTTTTAGACTCTGGTGCAACCGTCACAATTATTGGTAACGGTTCTCACGATCCATTATTACGCCGTGGTCTTAAACTTATTGAAAACGGAAAAAATATGTCAGTTATTGCTGCTGGCGGAAACGTTTTGAAAAGTATAGGTACTATTAACTTACCTATAAGTTTTGAGGGTAAATTCAAAATAATTGAGGCTCTAGTTGTTCCCGAAATACAATTGTCGCTTATATTAGGCATTGATTTTTGGAAAGCCTTTAATTTGTGTCCGAAATACTTAAGTACACTAAGTTTTACAGCTTCACTGGCAGACTTTAGTGCTAAAAATACATCAACAAAATTGTTAAATTCTTATAGTAATCTAAATTTTACTCAAAAAGCTATTGCTGACAATGTCATCGAGCAATTTTGTGACATTTCTTTTACAAATCGTGGGTTAGGACGAACACATCTAATCACGCATCGCATCGATACGGGTGATTCTCCACCAATTAGGCAGAGATATTACAGGCTCTCTCCCGAAAAGCAAAAGATCCTTGTTGATCAGGTAGATGAGATGCTAGCATTAGACGTGATCGAGCCCTGCGAGAGTCCTTGGCAGTCACCTGTTCTTTTGGTAAATAAAAAAAACGGAGAGCCTCGATTTTGCCTCGATAGTAGGAAGTTAAACTCAGTCACCAAACGCGACGCTTACAATCTTCCATATATATCGGAAATTTTGGATAATTTACGAGATGCGCGTTTTTTAAGCAGTTTAGACTTGTCCAAAGCTTTCTGGCAGATTCCTATTGCTGAAGAAGATAGAGATAAAACAGCGTTTTATGTGAATTCAAGAGGCACGTTTCGTTTCAAAACCACACCGTACGAACTGACCAACGCTCCGGCCACGCAACAACGCTTGGTGGACGCTTTATTAGGTGATGTTGACCACCGTATCTTCGTTTATTTAGACGATATAATTATTGTTAGTGAAACGTTTGATGATCACGTCTCTCTTTTAATTCGTGTTTTAGACAAATTACGTAAGGCTAACTTAACAATAAACTTAAAAAAGTGCGAATTCTTTCGAAGCCAACTTAAATATTTAGGCTATGTTGTTGATGCTCACGGATTACGAACCGATCCTGATAAAGTGGAGGCCATTCTTAATTTTCCAACTCCTACAAATCGCAAGGAGTTAAAACGATTCTTAGGTACTGCTACTTGGTACCGCCGATTTGTCCCAAATTTTAGTACAATTGCTGGACCTCTCAATAAACTTACTACTAATAAAAAGAATGCACCACCTTTTCAATGGTCAGAAGAAGCTGACTTAGCTTTTAAAAAACTTAAAGAGCGTTTAGTTTCCGCTCCAGTTTTATCATGTCCCAATTACGATTTACCGTTCGATGTGCATACAGATGCAAGTAATTATGGGGTAGGCGCTATGCTTACGCAAACCATAAATGGTCAGGAACACCCTGTTGCATATATGAGCCGATCATTAACAGCACCTGAAAAGAACTACAGTATTACTGAGCGTGAAACTTTAGCAGTATTGACAGCATTAGAACACTGGCGTTGCTATATAGAAAATGGGAAAACATTTAACGTGTACACAGATCACAGCGCGTTGAAGTGGTTTCTCTCGATCAACAATCCAACTGGTCGTCTTGCGCGTTGGGGTCTACGTCTGTCTGCATTCAATTTTGAAATTAAACACCGTCGTGGTGCTGACAATATAATTCCTGACGCCTTGTCTAGAGCCATACCTGTCTCAGCGATTACTACTGCAAAATCCGTCGCAACTACTACTGACGATTGGTACAAAAATATTTACAACAACTGTATTACACAACCTCAAAATTTTCCAAATTACAAAATTAAAAATGATCGTCTCTTTCGAATAACTAAAAATAAATGTCACCTAACTGATGAGTTTTCTTGGAAAGAGGTAGTCCCATCAGAACTTAGGGAGGCTATTATTGGTGAAAATCATAAAGAACCCACTGCTGGCCATTTAGGAATTTTTAAAACTTATAAACGACTTACACTTAGTTATTTCTGGCCAGGCATGTTCCGTGATGTTTCAAGTTACGTAGGCTCATGTCAAACTTGCTTACAATATAAAGTACAAAATCACGCAACATTAGGTGAAATGGGTCGGCCTAAGCAGTGCGTACGCCCCTATCAGATGCTTAGTTTCGACTTAATGGGTCCTCTCCCCGCCACTCGTAAACAAAATTCTTATATTTTAGTAATAACCTGCTGTTTTTCGAAATTTTGTCATATTTTTCCTATTAAAAGAGCAACTTCTGAAATTATTGTTAAAATTTTAGAAGAGCAAATATTTCTAATTTACGGAGTCTGTCAAACTATCTTTTTAGACAACGCGCCTCAGCTGATTAGTAACATTACCAAAAATTTTTTCAAAAAATATAATGTGCCTAATGTATTTTACACACCTAAATATACCCCACAAATTAATACCGTGGAGAGGTATAACAAAACTATTATCACGTGTCTTTCTACATTTGTTGACAAAGATCATCGTACATGGGATACCTTTATACCTGCAGTACAATTTGCCATTAATAATTCTGTCAATGAAGCTACAGGATATACACCATCGTTCTTAGTTTTCGGTCGAGAACTAGTTATTTGTGGTTCACACTACCTCGACAACGACATTGGTGACGAAGTCTTATTTATGCCAAGAGACTTATATGCGGAAAACCGTGGATGTATGAGCAACATATTTGATGAAGTACAAAAAACTTTATTCCATGCCCACGCGAAAAACACGCAAAAGTATAACTCGCGCAGAAAGGCTTACGAATTTAATGTAGGAGACATCGTTTATAAAAGAACTTATGTCCTGTCTGATAAAGACAAATTCTTTAGTAAAAAATTGGCCCCAAAGTATATTAAGTGTCGAGTTATTACAAAACTATCGCCGCTTGTATACATACTAGAAGACATGTCCGGAAATAACTTGGGCACTTGGCATATTAAAGATTTAAAAATAAGTAGTAATTAATACCTTAAAATTTCATTTGTTATATATTAACTAATATTATTATACCTAATTACATTAATTTAACTTTATATCATAGCATATTTATCATTATTATTTACATTATTTATACCTGCATAAGTTACATTACATTCGCTCGTCCCTATAACAATCATAAAACATTCTTTGCTATAAGTCATCAGCTGTAGCATAGCTGTGACTTCTTAAATGAAAGATTGCGACTTGTAACGCTTAAGTTATAAACCGTTTTCGTGAAAGGTGATGTATGGAAGTTTGTATGAAAGGATAAGGTAAAGGATTGATACTGAGTATTTAATGCGGATTTTATTCTTAAAATAAAATCCTTGTATGGACGAGGGGGTAATGTACCGAAATGGTACATGATGTTACAGAAGGTGGGAGAAGTAAAATAATATTTTCAAAGTTAGTGTCTACTGTTGGTAGCACGAATATGTTAACAATACAAGTACGTTTTAATAATAGTTCCGGAGTATTATTATACAAACCAAACGTTATAATTCTATCTAAAACACATTAATAATTAAAAGATATTATAACGATCGTAAAATAATATTAAAATATCGAAACACAAAGTTGAGAAATTAAATACAAACTAAATGATAACGTGACGTCATAGTTGTCAAGAGTAAAATAACCAATGATGAATTTATATCATGTAAAATAAATAATTATATTTATATCAATAATTAATAATAACCTCTCCACTGTTCGGATTGATAATCACTGTTACTTAATTAAATTTAACTATAATAACCAGAAGTCATAAAAGTATGAAATGAAATGACGCTACTATACGCTAGGCGGCGACACTTATCTATACGAAATAGGCGGGAAGCAGGTACTATTTGTAACATTCGGCCATCCTGAAGAAGCCGTGTCCCACGGCGTTCTGGTAACACTCTGGTATCTCCCACTGCACCATCAGTTATCTGGAAAGAACAGGATCCAGCAGTAATTTGAAACTGACAAGGTTTTGATCAATATACATAATCGAAGTGCTATCATAAAGCCTAATTCGTTTCTGGTAATTATGTTCATGGGTCACTTAGACTTCAAACCCAAACAATAAGTATATTGTGCTATCTATATGAAAGAAATTCAGAAATTATGATAAAACAAAAACATCGCTATTAGTACTTCGAGACAGGTACCTAATCTGGAAATACTTATTTTACTATAAAATCACATATTTGAATTTTATCTGCATATTAGTTACTAGGTCATTCCGACTTCAATAAATATGAATCACTAAGATAACTTGATTAATCAAAAAAACTCGGACCAATTCAAAATCAAAATCAAAATCTAAAATCATTTATTCTAAGTAGGCTCAGTTTACAAGCACTTTTGACACGACAGTAGACTATTTGTAAAGATTCTACCACCGGTTCGGAAGGCAGGTTCTGCTGAGAAGATACCGGTAAGAAACTCAACAGTTGCTCTTTTGAAAAAGTCATAGAGTATTATAATTTACAATTGATAACAATTACAATTTCTTATAGTTTTATTTCCTGTGTGAAGGTGGAAGCTGACCCAATGGCCTCCAAGCGCTTTTATCTTTATAGGAACTCATCAATGTTGTAGTAACCTCGACTAAGTAAATGTTTTTTAACACATTGCTTAAAGCTATGCATTGGCAGGTCCATCACAGTTTTGAGGATCTTGTTATAGAAGAGTACACCCAAACCTACAAAAGATTTTTTTTTACTCTTTGGAGACGATATGCAGAAATAACTAACTTATGCCCGTGTCTAGTAAGACGTGGGTTTAAATCTCCTTTTCGTTTGGAATTCGTTCGTTCAATTTAGGTAAGCACACAAATACTTAGGTATTTCACACAGACAAAAACGTGTGTCACACAGACCCATGTCACACAGACGCAGGTCACACAGACGCAAGTCACACAGACGCAAGTCACACAGACGCAGGTCACACAGACGCAGGTCACACAGACGCAGGTCACACAGACACAGGTCACACAGACTTAGGTCACAAAGTCGTATATCATACAGACATATAGTAAAAGGTAAGCCATAGTCGAATATATAGATATAGACAGACGTGAGTCGCATAGAAGTGAATCACTGACGAGTGCCACATAAGACAGAAGTCACGTAGAAGTAAACCAAGAGGAACCGAATCACATATATCGCCACTTATGCATAAGTCACATAGAGAGAATCTTACAATAATATTGTTTCAATTGTGCGTTTTTTTTTATTTAGAACTGTGAAAATCAATGTTAATTCTCGACTACCGTATATGAGGACATCTGTAACTTCATTTTCCTCCCTATCTACCAGAACAATCTGCAAATACGTAGAACTATTAATCTTGTTAATATTACAAGAATATAATTTAATATCTGTACTTATTCACTACCACATTCTATCAATAGACGAACTTTGAATTAAATTAATTGAATCTGTAAACTGCATCCCATAAGGTCTTAGCCCCCACAAATTATAGTACAAATTTTATACGTACCGACCTATCTCATGTTACGCTTTAGAAATCTCTTATGATTAGATTTTAGTATATAAGTACATTTATATTGTAGTTTTCCCAAAAAACATATGTTTCCAAAATCAGTAATTCTGTGTATATCTATAATAATAATATGTGGGTACGAAACACCATTTTCATTACAGACATATTTTTGTTGATATAGCTATTGTTCCGTTTATTGTGTAGGTCTTGCTCTTGTACCTACATTAGGTGGCTGTAGTTCGCGGGTTGGACAAACTGACATTCAAACATTTTTATGACTGAACATTATGATGAGCTTACTGGAATAAGGAGTATTAATTCCTCGTGTGATATAGAAAAGTGTATCGTCTCACGTTTTTCCACTATCGGACATAATAACTACTATTTACTCGAGCCATCTATGATCGTTTAAATTTACACACACCTGACCATTAGCATACATAAAGTTCTATAGCATTCAATATAACCCTGATTTACCATTCTGCAACAAACTGTTAAATTACGGATAGTGGAAGCTTTACTCCATTATTATAAAGTAACTAGCTGACCCAACCATGTTGCTTTGCTTTAGAAGTTTTACTACTAATCACCCTTATCGTTCAAGGGTATCAAAAATGTATAACAACCTTTTCTCGGACCTACCTAATATTATCTACATATAAAACTTAATAAGAACCGGTCAAACTATTTTGGAGGATTATAGCAACTAATCATATTATGATAATTTTATATGTAAAGCTAATCCAAATGATATTATTTATTTACCCATTAACTTTTAATTTTTTGATAGTATATAGTGAACTGAAAACTGTAACAGGAATACCCTGACTAAAACACATTTTGCAAGAATAATCAATTGATACAGTTAGCACATAGTATAAATGGTTCCCTAGTATTTACAAAAGGCCCCTTAATGATGTAGACACATATAGTATTCAAATAAATAATTAGAACTCCCTTTAACTTTAGGCATACGATAACTTTCCATAAGCGCATGGTACACAATACTGCATGTATTTTTTTTAATATAAGAAAAAGTAAATCTTTATATTTTTTTCACTTATTTAAAACCTGTGGTATTAAGTACTTAAATATGATATTTTTGCAACTACTACTAATTGTTAAGTTTTAGCTTAATTAATCGGTCTCAGTATAGTTTTCTTATTTAAGCAGTTATTTTAACTAATATAATAGTTTTGTGTATAGGTGCGATAAAAGTTGTAATTTTCGTATTGAATTTGAAACTAGATGGCCCTGAGCTACAGTAAGATGCGGTAACTTTGGTGTGTTACTTAACCTAAACTAAATGTTGAATTGTGATTAAGGGCTCTTATGTTCAGGGTATAATGCTTATCATTTCTCATCGCGGAAAGAAGACGACTCTGTTCAGTTAGAGTTAGCCGTATACCACAGTATTCTAATTAGAGAGCCAGCTTGAATTGTCAATTTTCTTTCTTTCCTGGCTTATAAGTATCTTATTTGTGAACCGAAATCCTGAATAGCTAGCCACCTTTAAGCTAGGAGTAAACGAGGTAATAAATTATATTAGAACTAAAATAGCCCGTTGAGCAATTGATAAGTACAGACAAACCCTAAGAGCAGATTTTATTATTTATCAAATCTACATCAGCAAAATCCTCGAATTATATGATAGAACTCTTCTTCAGAAGTTACTTCAATAAAGTACGCGATAGGCATACCTAATTATCACGTCTTGGCTAGTACCTACTGATTCTAATTTACTATAGCGCTATTAATGAACTCTGTAAACGCTTTACTGTCATAAACGTCAACACCAAGTAATATCAAGTATTTAATTTTTCTAATTTTAAATGCTTTGAGATGTCCTGTCTGACTGTAATAAAAACTGGATAAACTGAATTCTGAACGAATACTATAATTATGATTAGTTACGATAAGTTGTTATATTTCATGAACAGTTTAATATGGGAGTATTTTGTAGGGTGATATAATAAGCAATAACATTTAATAGCTAATTGTGCAACCTACCGTACAAGTAATTCAATCAATAATATTAAACAATCTTACTTTGCCCGCGGTTATTTAACACTTTTATGGAATACTTTACGAGACTCTTTTGATATCGGTATATGTTAATTTGGTTGTTTTAGGTAACATGGCGTTATGAACGGGATATTATTTATTTTTACTTGGCAGTTGGATGGATCTAAACATAAAAAGGTTTTTTTCTAATATTTGATATATTATATGCTGTTTTTTTACTGTTTGTGAAAGAGCTCTATTCACTTATCAACTTCGCCAAGGAGAGCTATAATTTACCCAATTAGCTAAACAGAACTTTGTACAAAATGCCTGTTTACTTTTTATTATTACTCAAACAAATCAATAAAATGTAGCTTTGGTAAGAAGTCATACATTTAAAATAAATCAACTAAGGTTATAAACAGTTTTCTTGCTAGAAACTATTATACGACTGCAAGACTTTTGTACAGGACAAGATTACTAATAGGTATTTGAATCAGTGACTAGTTGTACCAGCAACTTGATCATTTACTGCCTTCTATAAAATGTATAACAGTATAATAATCATTAAAAACTTTAACTTTCACGTATCACTACTTGAACACATCACGAGTACTTTATCCATATACCTGCATGTCTCGTCACATAGACATATGTAACCTATACCTACTACTCCACTCTAATATTGACTAGTGAGCACCTTCAAAACTTTTCATAACAATGGGCGATTTTTACTATTTTTCTGGCAGTATACTCAATTTACTTGTCGTACCAATGTATTATGTAATTTTATATGCACGCGGCACACCAATGGCGAGGCGTTTGTATAAGCGCAAAAAAAAGTTTACGATATAAAAGTATACATAGCTGGACTAACCTGGACTGTATGTGTTTGCTGCCGCGGAGTTTACGAAGTCGCAGCAACCCAGCAAATGGCTCGGCGCGGCGGCGCGGCGGCGCGGCGACTAGATGCTCGTGCTCCCGCAGGTGTAGCAGGGCCCCAGTCCAGAGGGCTGAAGCGTAGGAGAGGCGCCATACACTGCAAGTTTTCTACACGTTCGCTGCCGCATTGACGATGCTTCTGTCTTCTTAGTTGCTTCTTTCTTGTTCAGATGAAAACCCAAAGAGTTAATCAGACGTTTTGAGGCTGGAAGACATTTGAACGTAGCTCCACCAGAAGGCTTTTGATGATAGACGATAAAGCGTCTTCTCCAATAATGTTGCACTTCTCGAAGTCTTCCTTAATCCTTTGCTCTTACCGACATGACATCAAATTTTTCAACAAAGTCGACTAGTCGTAGAATGCTGTATCCGGACACGCTTGTATGACGATATTGTAGTCTTCGAAGTCTTTGTACCAGCATTCATCAGGGTATTGTAGACGAAGCTTGATTACAAACTTCTTTGAGTTCCAATTCTGTGCGTCACATGTAGTTGATTTCTTGGTAAGGGCGTGGTGTAGAAGAAGAAAAAAAAATTTCCGTTTTTGCTTTCTTCGATTCTTCTTCTTGCCGAGACCCGTAGCGTAGGATCCCAACAGTTTTATGCCTACTTCTGAGATGTTACAGAAGGTGGGAGAAGTAAAATAATATTTTCAAAGTTAGTGTCTACTGTTGGTAGCACGAATATGTTAACAATACAAGTACGTTTTAATAATAGTTCCGGAGTATTATTATACAAACCAAACGTTATAATTCTATCTAAAACACATTAATAATTAAAAGATATTTATAACGATCGTAAAATAATATTAAAATATCGAAACACAAAGTTGAGAAATTAAATACAAACTAAATGATAACGTGACGTCATAGTTGTCAAGAGTAAAATAACCAATGATGAATTTATATCATGTAAAATAAATAATTATATTTATATCAATAATTAATAATAACCTCTCCACTGTTCGGATTGATAATCACTGTTACTTAATTAAATTTAACTATAATAACCAGAAGTCATAAAAGTATGAAATGAAATGACGCTACTATACGCTAGGCGGCGACACTTATCTATACGAAATAGGCGGGAAGCAGGTACTATTTGTAACAATAAATATAACCTTTTAATATAAATAATTCATTGATAGCAAGCTATTAGCGACATATAATAAAATAAGTACGATGCGCTGCGCGCTCCGCGCCCGTCGCCCGCGCACTCCCCGCTGCCGCCGGTCTGCAGCTAGATCGCGAATTGACTTCAGTGTGGTAGCCTCGTCATTAGAGACTGCACACGTCCAATTACTTCGTGACTGTCGCCTTAGTCAGTCCCGGAGAAATATAATTATTACAACTAGTTAATTAAATACGCGAGTGCAGTATTCCCGATTTAGGGAGCAACGTACGGCTTAGGACAGGCACGTACGGCTTAGGACGACCAAGTCAGGCCGAGTACGGCTAAGTCACAAAGCTACTCAAATTAACTTCACGCATCTGCGCATCACCATCTTCGTCATCACCGTCCAGGGCCGGCTCCAGTATCCGCCTTGCTCCCGTTCCTGCTGCCACGTCACATCTCGGCCACCACAGGGGAGTACCTCGCACGGTAACATCAAAGATTAGTAGATATATCAAGGACCACGACCCTACAAATTTGTGTGCCTCCGACGAGCTATTTAAGGGATAAACCCAAATTAATAAATCTAATTATTTAAATTGCCGTAGTTTGTTTTTTTATTTCTTTTCGTCATCAACGGCCTACCGGCACAACCTTTTCGTCGGTCCTCAACGTGCGTGCGTTGAACGTTGCCAGGTCTAGTTGTCGGGGTTGGCAGCGGAATCTCCCCCGGAGATTCTTGACACCCCTTGCCCCGCCGTTACCACAACCGCTGCCAGAGCCGGGAATAGCGGGGCCACCGGGGACTAGGGGCTGTTTCGTTTTTGCTTTATCCATGAGGTTTTATGCCCATAAATGACCACGCTGGGCATGCGGGTTGGTCATTCGCAGTCCTAGACTTCTCGCACCGGTGTCGCTGCTGCCCGACACCGGTCTGTGATACTTGTAAGTCTAGTCGAAATTGAAAATGGTTATACCGCCATTTATCGGTCGCCAGAGCCTCGTCGGTCCCTCTGCAGGGTGCACCACGAGCAGGTGAGGTTGGCAGTAGGGGAGGCTGACTGGTACTAGCCTCCCCCTTACACCCCAAGTTGAAGGTAAATGAACAAAAATCATGTTCGAGGCAACAATCTCCGTCGGTTGAGCGCGAGCAGGCCGGAGGGGACTGCGGAGCCTGAGCGGGAGGGACGCGGGCGACCCGATTGGAGTCGACGGCGGCCCAACGTTCTCGATCGTGCGGTGTCGGCGCCGCGGTGACGTCACCTCTGACGCGTTTTAGTCCGCCGCTCGCGCCGCTGCAGTCAGACGAACGACTTACCGATCTAACTTCTAATGATGCGACCGAGCCGGCTATTGAGAATAAGCGGCTAGCGAAAGATCTCAAAATTGATGACGGATGGCAAAAGGTCTTTCGTAAACGATCAACGAAGTATCGTTACGCTGGTAAATCAGATGTAACGCGAGACTCGACTGGTAGTTTCCGAGCAGCTGATAGAAAAATTCCTATGTTTATAACAAATGTACACATGACGACAACAGAGGACGACATAGTTAGATATATTTATAATAAGACGAAGGAAAATGTATCCCTGGAGAAAATAAATATGAAAATTGAAAGAGGGCATAAAGCTTACAAATTTCTAATATCAGAGACTAATCTACCCAGGTACTTAGACGAGAAACTTTGGCCCGAAGGCGTAATATTTCGTCGATTTGTACATTTTTTGCACAGAAAAACGAGTGGTGTAACTAACACTGCTGGCGGTACCAACCAGTCTAATAATGGATAGTTGCCCTATTCGGATTGCTACTTATAACTGTAAAAGTTTGAAACGATCCGTCGATGATGTAAGAAACCTATGCTGTGAGTGTGACATAATTTGCCACCAGGAGACCTGGCTGCTGCCGCATGACATATCCTACGTAAGTGCAATCGATAGCAGATTCGGATGGACGGCGACTTCAGCGGTGGATACATCGGTTGATATAGTGCGCGGTCGTCCATACGGTGGTGTTGCGCTTCTTTATAGGCATAGTGCATTCCAACGGGTATCGGTGATACAATGTGATTATATGTTCGTCGCTTTATTCTTCAGATACAATATTAACTAGGTAGTTACTTTTATCCGATAGGCATAATTCGCACTTTAGAGAATCGATTTTCAATCGATACAACTCCTTTTTTTTTTTTTTTTACACTGGCCACTTTAGCGAGCCGCCACTTGCCAACTCATTCTTTTTCCGAGCGTGGCATCGTTCGCACGTACTCATTTTTAAATTCTAAAAAATTAAGTGTAATAATGTAACAGTGTCTAAGCGTAGCAGTGTCTAAGTGTAACAACGTACTTACCATGGTTCTTAGCCATGGCATGTGTTTGTTTTTTCGAGAACAAAAAGAAGATTTTTGCGAATCAGGTTAGTTCCTACCCTCTTTTATTCAAAAGTATTTATTAAATCCAGTGAACTCGTTTTAAAAATCTTAGAGGTTGACCACGTATTATTAATAACCTCTAAGGTTAATCGGGTGTTAAAAACTTAGTGTTAACCATCGTAACAGTGAGATTTTTGTATATTATGCCAGGTGGATCATATATCCACATGAAGGTAATTCTTATAGCATACCTTACTTAAATTTTATAACAATTACCGTATGCTATGCCTAGAGGTGTAACGTGTATACTCACGAAGGCAATTTTTATAGCATACCATCACTCTTACGATTGCCGTATGCTATGCCTGGAGGTGTATCGTGTATACTCACGAAGGCAATTTTTATAGCATATCTTAAATTTTATAATAATCACCGTATGATTCTCGTATGCTATGCCAGGAGGTGTATCGTGTATACTTACGAAGGCAATTTTTTTATAGCATACCTTAGATCGTATAATAACTATCGTATGATTACCGTATGCTATGCGAAGTCAATTCTTATAGCATATCTACCTTACATTTTATAATAACCATCGTACCATCATACTTCAATCAACAGCCTGTATTCGTCCACGGCTGAACATAGGCCTTTCCACCATACTTACGATTACTGTATTATATTCCGGAAGGTGGATCGTGTATCCACGATCACGATGGTAAATTCATATAGCATAGCTTTAGAGTTCATAATATCTAATACACGTGGCTTAGAGGTGGGTCGTGTACCCTCACGAAAGCAATCATGTAACACTAAAATAATATGAGTATATTGCATAATGAAGGAATCGCCATTTTGTATGCATGTATGTATATAAAAGCAATGCTAGTATCTACGGATTTTACTTATCACATTCAAAACTTGTTATTGATTTCAATAAAGGCTCGTTTCAAATATCTTTGAGGTTGGGGATGGGTCATATTCTCATGAGGTTAACCGTGTGTTAAACACTTGGGATTCTCATAACCACCGCCACAGAGAGTTTACTATTATTAGTGCTATACCGGGAAGTGGATCGTATATGATGATCACTATTATAACATGACTTAGCAATTAGAGTATAGAATATCTATTAAAAAAGCTGAAAATGCCCTCAGTAAAGCAATTGTGTAATTGAAACAATTAAATAGCAACTAGGGCAAGGTATAGCTTACAATTAACATTGAACTATGGAAAAGATAGTTTAGCTTCTAGCCATTAAAGTCTGAATGGCAGCTGTCATTCATATTATGCAATCTGCATCATACAGAAACAGATGTTTGAAAGAAGTTAATCACAGTAGGAATAATTAATCTTTCCTTAATATTCGACAAGATGTGGAGCTGGAAAGGAAATTAACTTTTCAAAAAATAATGAAATAATAGCTAATCACAGTTGTTAAAGAAAAACTAGTGTTGCAAATAGAAAGGCTCCTTCAGTTAATAAACACCACCCAAGTCCACATCCGCATAGTATCAATTGAGAAAGCGTATCGTTTCCATCAGCAAGGAGACTGAACAGGCCATCCTCGCTTCTCCTCGAGAAAGCGACGGGGGGGGGGGGGGGGGAGCAGAGGGGCAACAGTACCTTAGGTCAACGGCCTTAATCAGCGACCCAAACTCGCCAGATATTCCATTACTTAAAATCATGAAATACTGAAGTGTGTGATGGTTATTTTATACCATTTTGCAAAATAGTTAAAACAAGTTTTAACTCCTTTTAACACACTTGCAAAAACTGATCACATAGAGAATATGTTTGACTCGATTAATGATTTTCTAGAACTCGGTGCCATATCTACATGCATTAGATTTAAAAATGTTATTTCGTTATAAATATTTTAGCTCCTAAGTGCAATGTGACAGAGATTTATTTGATCCTCAAAGCTTAACGCAATGCCTTACGGCTTGTTTTTAAGCACACAGAATTTTACTAAAATAAAACAATTTTTTATGTAAGGAATACCCTAAATCAATAATAACAGGTATATCTGGACGATATACTATGTATCTATCAAATCAATCAATCAATAGATTGCTTGATTTATTGCGAATTCAGGTTAAAGTCAGACTTATTGCGAATTCAGGTTAAAGTCAGACTTATTGAAAGTTTTCCAGCTTTGTATAGAAAATACTTACGCAGAAGTACAAGGCAATATCAGAAAAAACTCTACGTTTGCTTTAATGCCTGGGTTCATTTTGTTATTATTTATATTAAAAGTAATCTAGAATCTCAAAAGGGTCTTTGAGGTTTTCTTTATAATGCCGTTAATATGATTTTAATAAAAACGTTAGGATATTATGCAGTTAATTAATAAATTCATCATCGTCATCGCACAATTTTTATGTACTTGCAGCTGTTTGCATATATGTAAAGTATGATTGGTTATATACTTGAGCCCCGAATGCCAAAAGTATTGAGCTCATGAGCAATCCATTAATTTTGAAGAAAAATTAAACTACCAGACGTCTTTTTGGTAGAAACAGAACGACTTGATGAATTAGACTAATATTTTAGAAATCTGAAAGATTCTAAATGTGAAATTTTCACTAATGCTTCAAAAACTCTTAATGAATTAACTTTCAACTTAAATACATTTAAAATTATTGTTCTTTCATTTGTAGGATAAAAACTTTCGCAAGAACGACATCTAAATGCTCGATTTCTTTATGCGTTGACATATTACGCAAGCAAGCTATTGGCGACAAACAAGGTTTTTTACCCGCTTACATATAAAATTACTCGCATGGGGGGTGGATTCACTTTCCTCATTTGGGAGCAACACTGTAGCCTGTATAGTTAAGAACTTATGTCGCAGTTAGTTATGCCGGTCTAGAGATAAGGACGTAAAGTTTTAGTCAGTTTAAAGTATAGATACTTAATAATTTGCGAGATGCGAAATAAATGTTTATTTGCTCTATACCAATAAATTTAAAAGTATAGAAGCCGATCAGGAATCACAACACAAATTAATTTAATGGAATGGATGTATATCTGAGTGGGCAGTCCCCACTGTTAATGAGAGATAATTTATTGTTTTTAGACACACCAAACGCGACTTATTTGCATGCTGAACCAATGTAAAGTGCTGTCAATATTTTTCATTGAAGCCTAACCTTAAGCAAAGTCTACAGACGCCATAAAAAGCTAGCATTCTAATTTGTTTAATGCATTTCCATAATATGATTTAATCTGTAATGCAATGAAAAGCTACGGGAACTTTATTCTTTCCTTACTAGCCTGGTACTTTAAAAAGAGTGCTCATTACAAAAAATATATAATTCTTGAACCTCGCTGGGATCGTTTACGTTTAAACTAAAGAACATGTCATTGGCTTCGCTGTAGTCTTTCACTGGGCGCTGCATTCGTTACACTTTGAACCCCTGAAATAATACTTGAATGAATGTTACCATCGATTTCAGCCAATACGATAAAGCAGTACTCGACCACACAAAGTAGTGGTAACATTGCTCATAAAATTCAATGAATGCAAAATAATGCTGTTTTTTGGAATTAGCTAACTATCCAAATAATAATAATTTATTGTTGCGTGTAGTTTGCACTGAATAGTAAACCAGTAAATTTAGTAAAAGCCGTGTATAAAAATATTTATATCGGACTTAATAATAATTTAAAGAGCTTAAAGCAGCCAATACGTTTCTTTCCGTATTTCATTGAAAAGTCTAACATAATTATGACCTGCTTAAACCTTATGGGCGTAGAAAATTACCTTCTTACTACGCAAATAATGCGGAAATATTTAGTCAACTATAACCAGTTATTTGATTTTTAAAAAGTAACGTCGCATGCTATAATTAAAGCAGAAAGTTGATGAGAACGGCATCGTTATCTTGATATTGGGCGTACACAGCACTCGTCACACTTCCACTTCGGTGGCAGCCTTAGCAGGGGTGTGCATAAGACACCATACGGAAGTCTGTTGACTGGACGAGCTCTTCCTCGACTTTTGCCCGGTTCATGTAACCGCCCATTGGTCGATGAAGAAACATTTGCTCGATCAGTTTGTAAACTTCATAAATAGTTGATTAATGTTAATTTCATCTTAACTTTGTAAGTTTTCTGATTAATGTACTCCCATTCGGTTTCATTATTTATGTAATCTAGCTAGATCATTTTTTAAGTAACTGTAATAGAGTTTCTGAGCAACACAACATGTTAACATGTATCATTGGCGACTTTAATTTAAGCTC
The DNA here is from genome assembly GCF_947172395.1 of Bicyclus anynana. NCBI lineage: Eukaryota > Metazoa > Arthropoda > Insecta > Lepidoptera > Nymphalidae > Bicyclus > Bicyclus anynana. Next base: position 63,982 of record NW_026441252.1, read on the forward strand.
CATTACTTGGAATGCGTCTGTTAACTCATCTAATTGCAATATTGCTCCAATAGCGCAAAATTTGTTAGATTTTATAACAGAAAATGGTTTACGTCAATGTAACTCTGTTGTAAACAATAGGCAAAAAATACTTGATCTTGTACTAGTAGATTTACCTGCTTGCACAGTTAGTTATTCTTATAATTATATTAGCAACATTGATCCACTGCACTCTCCCCTCGAAATCAACATACCCAATGTAAGAATAGATAGGCTTTCTACCAATACGTCGCAAAAGCGATTTAACTTTTATAAAGCTGATTATGAGTCTATTAACGGGTATTTGAAAGGAATTAACTGGGATCTTGTTCTTGACGTAATTGATGTAAATGAGATGATAAAAGTATTTTATGAAGTTCTTCAGACTGCTATCGTAAAATATGTTCCTCTAAAAAAAGTCAAAAGTAGTAGGTACCCTTCCTGGATAAACAATATGGTTGTAAAAAGAATTAAAGAAAAATATAAAATTTTAAAACGTTTTAAAAAATATAATAATCCAATGGATCAAATAGAATTAAAAATACTTAGTGACAGATGCAATAAAGCTACACGGGATGCCTACAACAATTATAATAAGGACCTTGAAAAGCAAATTCAGAAAAACCTAAAAGCATTTTGGACTTTCCTGAAAGGCAAGCGTAAAAATCCTAACTCCTATCCAGCTACAATGAGTTACGCGGGTAATATTTCAAACAACGGAGTTGAAATTTGTAATATGTTCTCTAGTTACTTTGCTTCCGTATATGATAATGATAATAACTGTAGTATGGAATATTCTAACCATTCACAAAAAATCCCCTACTTAGGTATTAGCGAAAACTTTGGAACCATCGAAATAAGTCAAACTGAGATTTTGAAAAAGCTAAAAGACCTTGATATTTCAAAAGGATCAGGACCGGACAATATTCCACCAATATTCATTAGAAATTGCGCGACCTATCTAGTTGTTCCTATTTACCTAATTTTTAAAGCGTCATTAAACTCTGGTACCTTTCCAACTCTTTGGAAACAGGCAAAAGTTGTACCAATATTCAAGAGTGATGACGAAAAGGATATACAGAACTATAGGCCCATATCAATTCTCTCTGTTTTTGCCAAGGTCTTTGAGTCTTTAGTTTGTTCCCTAATACAAACATATTTCAAAAGTTTTGTCTCTGATTACCAGCATGGATTTTTGCCTGGCCGGTCAACTACCACAAACTTAGTTAGTTTCCATTCTACTTTATCAGAAGCTATAGACTCTCAAAAACAAGTAGACACCATTTATACAGATTTTAAAAAGGCATTCGATAAAGTACCTCATGCTCTTCTAGTTGAAAAATTAAAGTATTATGGGTTCTCAGGTTCGGTATTGCAATGGTTATCGTCATATTTGAACGAACGAACATTTTACGTAGTTATTAATGGTTTTAGCTCCTCGATAAACAAAATAACGTCAGGTATACCTCAAGGATCGCATCTAGGCCCGATTTTGTTTAATATATTTGTAAACGACGTTGTACTATGCTTTGAACAGTCCAAACCATATTTATATGCCGATGACCTAAAGATATCAAAAACAATTTGTTCAATGGCCGATTCAGTTCTACTGCAGAGTGATCTAAATCTATACTTCTATACTATCTATACTTCTATACTTAATATTATAAAGCGGAAGAGTTTGTTTGTTTGTTTGTTTGTTTGTTTGTTTGTTTGATTGAACGCGCTATTCTCAGGAACTACTGGTCCGATTTGAAAAATACTTTTAGTGATAGATAGCCCATTTATCGAGGAAGGCTATAGGCTATATTTTATTTTCAAAAAAATTAGGCATCCTTCCTGAAACTCCAATAATGTAACCCAAGATGTACATGGCGTGTGTTCGCGCCTTCCCAAAAGTCTGCTAATTCCCTTAAGCATTGTCATTGCTATTCAAAAGGCCAAGGGGTTGCAAATACAGCAGCGTATCGCATTTCACGGTCGAGTGAATGACTCGACCGTGAAATGACCTCACTCTCAACCAATACGCGCACGAGTCGGTTGTAGCTTGCCAATTTGTCATCGGACCTAACCTTACTTACAATAAACCTTTTTAACCTTCTCCAAGTTTTTCTTTACCAGCATGCGCTGCAAAAACTATTGATGTTAGAATAAAATAATGTATGACAACTTTGTAGAACACATCATTTTCTACAAAAAATGTCGCGACAGCATATATCTATCTATCTATCTATACTATAATAAAAGAGTAGAAATCGAGTGTCGAGTACTTTGACCAAATTTAACTAAAATCAAGTTAGGGCGATTAGAAATGAGCAATAGAATACAAAAATATTTTTTTTTATTTTCTTGCCTGTCTGTCTGTCTGTCTGTCTGTCTGTCTATCTGTCCGTCTGTCTGTCTGTCTGTCTGTATGTTCGCGCTATTCTCTGGTTCTGTTGAACGAATTTTGACGCGGATTTAGCTTAATCTATTTTATCACAATAGACTATAGATTAAGCAAAGTTCAGGACAACATATAGGCTTTGTTTCATTAAAATTGGACAGATAGAAAAAAAGTTATCTTGAAAAAACCGGATATATATATAACATATTCTATACTTAACTGACCAATTTGTTTATTTGGTTGAACGCGCGAAACTAATCTCAGGAACTACTTAAAAGTTCAGGTTCAAACTGAATAATCCTTTTTGTGTTTAAATAGTCACATTGTCTACTTTTTTATCGTATAACGATAAGCAAGATTTATTACTATAAAAAGAGCACGAATTTGGCGCAATAGCTATTAAATACTTATCTATACTCTATACTTATAATAAAACTGTAACAGGTCAAATTACAGAACTTTTTGATTAATTTAAAAAAAAATATATCATAGGGCATTATACAATCGATACTGAATTCAAAAACATTTTTTTTCTATTATTTATCTGTCTGTCTGTCCCTATTTTTTGTTGACCGGGCATCACACTGAAACTACTGAATGAATTCAAATGAAACTTAGCACGGTTTGAGAACATAACACGGAGCAGGTTATAGAATACTTTTTATAGCGAAAATAAAATCAGAAGGGAGTGAAATAGGGGTTGAAAGTTTGTACGAAAAGTCCTCCTTTTTCCTGGTCAATTTACCCAAGCACAAAAAACGCGCTTTAAACTTTATTATAGACCGGCATTCGGCCGGGAATTTGTGATAGGGCCTTTGACCGTGACTACGGCAGGGCATTTTACCAAAGCACAACAATCGGAACGCGCGGCCTTCGGCCGGGATTTATGATACAGCCTTCGACCGTGACTACGGCTGGGTATTTTACCCAAGTAAAAAAAAGCGCGGCCTTCGGCCGGGGGTTTGTAATATGGCCTCTGATCGTGGCTACGGCTGGGCATTTTACCGATGCACAAAAAACAGAACGTGCGGCCTTCGGCCGCGCACTTTATTGGAGCCCGGCCTTCGGCCGGGAGCTTATGATAGAGCCTGCGACCGTGACTACGGTCGGGCATTTTATCCAAGCACAAAAAAAGTAACGCGCGGCCTTCGGCCGCGCACTGTATTGAGGCCCGGCCTTCGGCCGGGAGTTTATGATACAGCCTTTGACCGTGACTACGGCTGGGTATTTTACCCAAACAAAAAAAAAGCGCGGCCTTTGGCCGGGGGTTTGTAATATGGCCTCTGATCGAGGCTACGGCTGGGCATTTTACCGATGCACAAAAAACAGAACGCGCGGCCTTCGGCCGCGCACTTTATTGGAGCACGGCCTCCGGCCGGGAGTTTGTGATACAGCCTTCGACCGTAACTACGGCTGGGCATTTTACCCAAACACAAAAAACGGATCGCGCGGCCTTCGGCCGGGACTTTATGATACAGCCTTCGACCGTAACTACGGCTGGGCATTTTACCCAAACACAAAAAACGGATCGCGCGGCCTTCGGCCGGGAGTTTATGATACAGCCTTCGACCATGACTACGGCTGGGTATTTTACCCAAGCAAAAAAAAGCGCGACCTTCGGCCGGGGGTTTGTAATATGGCCTCTGATCGTGGCTACGGCTGGGCATTTTACCGATGCACAAAAAACAGAACGCGCGGCCTTCGGCCGCGCACTTTATTGGAGCCCGGCCTTCGGCCGGGAGTTTGTGATACAGCCTTCGACCGTGACTACGGCTGGGTGTTTTACCCAAGCACAAAAAACGGAACGCGCGGCTGAATCCGGGGGTTTGTGACGGGGTCTTCGACCGTGGCAACGGCTGGGCATTTTACGCAGACACAATTAATTGCACGCCGGCCGTCGGCCGGGGGTTGGATAGGGCCTCCTACGATGGCTACGACTGGGCATTTGACCCAAGCACAAAAAACGCGCACTTTATTGCACACCGGCCTTCGGCCGGGGGTTGTGATTTTGTAATTTTTATATATAAAACATACGAAAATATAAATAGAAGGGGCGACGGGGTCGAAAATGTATGTAATGTATCGATTTTCACGCGGACGAAGTCGCGGGCGTCTGCTAGTAGACTTATAAATTGGTGCAAATCTAATGGCATGCAACTTAACCTTAATAAATGTCTTCATATTAAATTCACTCGTAAAGTCAATATATTTCAAACACAATATAAATTAGATGGTAATAGTCTCAAGGAAGTTGACGTTATAAGAGATTTAGGAGTTATGTTTGACAGAAAATTAACCTTTTTGAACCATATAGAAAGTGTGATAAAGAAAGCGTCTAAATTACTGGGATTTGTTATGCGCCAAGGTAGATCTTTCAAAGAACCTAAAACTAAAATGATTCTTTATAATAGTCTTGTGCGTAGTCATTTGGAGTACTGTAGTATTGTTTGGCGTCCACATTACGCTACCCACCATTTAAGGCTAGAACGTGTGCAAAAAAGATTTATGTGGCATCTATCATACTCATCAAAAATTCATAAAACAGTAGTTTCATATAGGAAAAGGCTCAAGTATTTTAAAATGATAACCCTCGAACAAAGACGGGATTTGTTAGACCTAATATTCTTATATAAACTGCTAAGAAATAAGTTAGACTGCCCTGAGTTATTAGGTAAAATAAATTTTAGAGTGCCATATAGATATCCGCGTTCTGCTATTACTCCACTTTTTCCACCTCACACCAGGACAGTTTTCAGCGCCAACTCCATCTTCCCTCGGCTATGTAAACTGTATAATAAGCTTAGTGGTTCACTGGATGTCAATTCAAATTCGCCAAACACATTTCGCAGGTTAATCATTAATAACCTGGTTAGCCAAGTATGACTGGCTTGTTTTATTAGTTTCCTTGCATTTTTTTTACTATTTATTGTTTAGTTTTTTTATTAATTTTTGATTATATAGTTTTAGATACAGAAATACATATTTAATTTTTTCTTTTTTACTTTTAATTAGGATACTTTAGATTTATATTTAAGTTGTAAAATATAAGTATTTTGTTTTGTAAAATATTAGATGAAAGTGGTTTTGCAAGCAATGTTTGCTTTAATACGATTTTGCATACGCTAAGCATGTTAGTTCATAAGTTGATTTTTTGTATGTGTAAAAATATGTAAAAGTCGCTAGCAAACTTAATAAATAAATAAAAAAAATAATAAATAATATTCGCTTAGTAATCGCGAATGTTTTTCGTCCTAGTGGTAAATAAATAGAAGATTTTTCATTTCAATAACTGAATGTTTTATCTGAAAACATCTTCTTCTCTGAACATCTACCTAGTTAATATTGTATCTGAAGAATAAAGCGACGAACATATAATATAAGATCAAACGAACTTAGTGAAGTTCGATCATTATTATATGAGTCGCTTTATTCGAAGATACAAAGTACCCACCCACCCACAACCAAAATGAAAAATTTTTATTTATTTATTTACGAATAACTCTAAAAAGAATGAGTTGGCAAGTGGCGGCTCGCTAGAGTGGCCAGTGTAAAAAAAAAAAAAAGGAGTTGTATCGATTGAAAATCGATTCTCTAAAGTGCGAATTATGCCTATCGGATAAAAGTAACTACCTAGTTAATATTGTATCTTCGAATAAAGCGACTCATATAATAATGATCGAACTTCACTAAGTTCGTTTGATCTTATATAATCCGCGTATCTGTGCAATTAAAATTAACGTAGGAGATAGGCAGATAGTTGTGATGAGTGTTTACATGCCTACTAATGAGCCTGATAACCTTGTCGAATTTGTGAATTGTTTAGGTACTCTAAGTGCTATAATTGACGAGTGTAAAATCGAAACTGTGTTTATGCTGGGCGATTATAATGCTGATCCGGGTAAGTTGTTTTACAATGAGCTAATGTCATTTTGTAACGAGCAGCAGTGGTCATGTTCTGACGTAAATATACTAGGGTTGGACTCTGACACGTTTACTTATGTAAGTGACGCTCACGGGACGACCAGCTGGTTGGACCATTGTATAGCAACTTGCTCGGCTGAGCAATCTATTATTAATGTAAATGTAAAATATGATACACGATGGTCGGATCATTTTCCACTTGTTATTGACTGTAATTTAAGTTTATTAACTCCGACAAGGGTTTCACCTGAAACGAATAATATTAAAAATAAAATAATATGGGGAGAAAGAAGTAAGGAACAGGTGGTTATGTTTACCAAAGAGTGCAATAGAAGGTTAAAATTGATTGACTTCCCTCCTGAATGTATTGACTGTGCTGATTGTTTTTGTAATAGCCATGACGACAGGCGTGTTCTTGATAAAATTTATTCCGACATTGTTTGTGCTTTGAAGAACGCTGCGGTGGTGAGTCGTGGTAGTGCGAGGACGGGGGGGCGTGGCCCACGCATGGTGGGATGGAACAAACATATCAGCGATGTGCATAGGGTGGCCAGGTCTAGTTTCATGGAATGGGTGATGTGTGGTAAGCCTAAATCTGGCCTCATATATCACGAAATGTGTGAAAGCAGAAGAGCATTTAAATCCCGTCTAAAATGGTGCCAAAATCATCAGGAGCAGATAAGAATGGACGCTCTGGCGGAAAAACACAGTAAAGGTGATTTCCGTGGTTTTTGGAAAGAAACACGTAAGGCAAATATACGGCCTGGCCTCCCAGTGAGCATCGATGGTGTGATGGATCCCAAAGGCATTGCGAATATCTTTAGGAGCCATTTTATTGTAAAATCTTCTTTAGGGCCGGCGTCGGAGGTGCTTAGTGCTGGTGTGAATGGTCAAAAGGTAGAGATGTATTTCCGAGCGAAAGACGTTAGTAACATCATAAAGCAAATTGGTAGGGGCAAGTCTCCGGGCCATGACGGACTCAGCATTGAGCACCTTCAATACGCTGGGCCTCATATTTCTAGGGTTTTGGCGGTGTTCTTTTCACTGTGCGTGAGTCATTGCTATTTACCGGATGATCTTATGAAAACAGTGGTAGTACCTGTAGTCAAAAACAAAACCGGAGATCTGGCAGACAAAAATAACTACAGACCAATTTCCCTTGCCACTGTTACGGCAAAGATTTTTGACGGTTTGCTTAATATACAGTTAAATAAACATGTAACACTGCACGATAACCAGTTCGGTTTTCGTCCTCAATTGTCTACAGAAAGTGCAATACTGTCTCTTAAGCAAACCGTGAAATACTACACAAGCCGCAAGACCCCTGTGTTTGCGTGCTTCCTAGATCTATCTAAAGCGTTTGATCTGGTGGCGTATGACCTGCTTTGGAAAAAGCTTAAATGTACAGGAACACCTCAGGAATTGCTCAACATTTTCCAGTACTGGTATGCCCACCAGTCTAATAATGTTCGATGGGCGGGAACAATGTCGGATTCGTATCAGCTTGAGTGCGGCGTCAGACAAGGCGGAATATCTTCAACTACTCTATTCAACTTGTACATGAACGAGTTGATCGTCACGCTCAGCAGCCTACATGTCGGCTGCCATGTTGATGGAATTTGTATTAACAACCTGAGTTACGCAGACGACATGGTGCTGCTGAGTGCGTCGATTTGTGGACTAAGGACGCTCATGCTGACGTGTGAAGAGTATGCTTGTCGTCATGGCTTAAAATATAATGTCGCGAAGAGCAAGTGCATGGTCTTTGAGGCGGTTGGTGGAACATGTCATCGGAATGTGCCACCAGTGTTACTTTCTCATGTTCCTTTGAGTATAGTGAGCCAGTTTAAATACCTAGGGCATGTGATTACCAGCGACCTCAGGGATGATGCCGATATCGAGAGGGAGCGGAGGTCTCTATCTATAAGAGCTAACATGATAGCTCGCAGGTTTGCGCGTTGCTCAGCAGAGGTTAAAGTTACACTTTTTAAAGCTTACTGTACATCCCTCTACACGTGCAGCCTGTGGGCTAACTATAAAAAGAAAAAGTATAGCGACCTCCGTGTCTTATATAATAATGCTTTTAGGATGTTGTTGGGGCTGCCTCGATTCTGTAGTGCATCGGGCATATTCGCGGACGCGCGAATAGACTGTTTTAACACTGTTATAAGAAAAAGAGACGTGACGATGGTCCGCAGGGTGAGGGGCAGTTCCAACAGCATTCTTAGAGCTATCGCGGCAAGGCTCGACTGTATTTATGTCCGTCACTGCTGTGACAGACATATTACAGTGCCCATGCCGATACGGAAATTGTAACTTAACCTGACAGACTTTAATAATATTGACCATACTGCTTTTCTACTGACATTTCATATTATTCTGACATTTTAACAATAGTATTTCGACTTCTTAATTTTATTTTTGTTTTATATCTTTCCTAATATGAGTGTATGCCTGAAATAAATGAATTTTATTTTATTTATTTATTTTTTATTTTTTTATTATCTATGTATCTAAGCTCTCGACTCTCGAGGGTCTACTCTATGCCAAATGTCATGTCGAATAAAATATAAATAGAGTACTATTTTTACTTTCACACACAAATATCTGAAAAAATAAAAAATAACATATTAAAATGGTTGAGGAAAGAGTTAAAATGAGAAAACAACTAGGACTTTTGGAAGGAGTGGCAATCATATTGGGAATAATATTCGGTAGTGGTATTTTTATATCACCCAAGGAAGTAGTAGAGAAAACCGGGTCTGTGTGGGGTGCTCTAGTGGTGTGGGCTATGTGCGGAGTCCTGGCGACTCTTGGAGCCCTCTCCTATGCGGAACTGGGTACGTAAATGATATGCTATACTAATCTCCAAACACGGTTGCTGTCATGAGTTGATTGTAGAAATAGCCCAAGTTGTATAGTTTACACACTAACTTTGTGTTTTACTTTGTGCGTTCTTCATAATATTTCATTAGCACAGTCCAGACAGCTTGGTCTGATTGCATGATGAGCAGTGAAATAAAGTCGATACTATCAAAACAAAACTTGTAAAGTCTTACCAAGGGGGGAAGGGAGAAATGATGAATATCTTAGCAATACACGGATTCACCATGCGGGTGCTGGGTCCATGGTGTGGCAGAGAGAAAAACTCAATAATGGATTTAGGACTAAGGAATTGACAATCAATTTATTGGGTTGTTTGGAAAAAAGGAAAATGTCTGGTTTAGATCCCGAAATAGCATCATCTGCTGGGATTTTATAATGGTTTTCATCCATTAATAAAGTCCAATTAGGTGCAGAATCTAGGATTGAATAGGGCTTACTGGACGTAGAGAGACAAATGTCTTAGCAATCCATGGACTCACTAAGTGGCCGCAAGATTCTTCGCTTGGTACAGAGAAATACCAATTTGAATACTGAAAGGGTCTGAATTGATAGCCATACAGGCAGCCTATCAGTTAGCTTGGGTATCAACAGGTATGGGCTGTCTCAGTGCAGGCAGCCTCAGCTGTGCAGCAAACGCACCTACACAAGTCACAGATGGAGCGGCAGGTTAACATGTTGTGTGTTGGAATGCTTGCAGGCACAACGCTAGCACAAAGCGGAGGGGATTACCACTACATCAATGAAGCGTATGGTCCGCTGCCAGCTTTTCTCTACCTTTGGGATGCTAACTTGGTCTTTGTGTAAGTACATAGGTATTGACATTTATGTTGTTTTAAATTTTCATTTCGATTTTAAACTTTTTTTTCATTGTTTAATAATTTTATTGAGAAAAATGTTAGAATATGTTTTGCCAACAATTAAAAATATGAATAAAATGAAATATCAAAGTAATATTATAAAGTCGAAAGTTTGTGTGTTTGTGTTTGTAGCACTGTCGCATTACAACTACTGAACCTATCAGACCTTTTGAAATGTATGTATAGATTATTTTGTTTTTGATACATTTTTGTGTTCTTCATTGTGATCATCAGAATTTCGTGTGAACAAAGTTGGTCATTAGGTTAACAAGTTACTTTATATGTAGAACAACATTTTAGATATGCACAGGCTATTGATTAGTATGTGAGTGGTGCCTCTAGTGATGTGTAGAACTGTGGACAGGTCATCATCATGAACATCCAACAGTGACAGTCGGTGGATGAGACATGATCTCTCTGTGCAGCGCGCCCTGCGCTTCGTGTCTCCTCTCCTGTCAATCACACTGACGTGATGGAAATAATTAGAATATTTGTTTTCCAGGCCGAGCACGAATGCGATTATGGCATTAACTTTTGCAAACAATATTCTGCAACCGATATTTCCCAACTGCTCAATAGATCCTGTATGCAGGAAGCTCATTGCAGCTGCAACCATATGTGAGTAATGCACTTGTTTATATTTATCAATTCGTTATTAATTTGTTGATTACTTTGTATGTATATCTAAACTAGGGGTAATATATTAATGGGAATCCATTTTTAGTTTATTTTTTTTACAAATTTATTACACCACTAGGACACTACATTATCAGCGAGTAACATATGCTATATGTTATCCCTTTATTCCCACGATAATGGGAACTATTCGGACGAATTGGGGGTTCCGCTAGTCTATATCTGTAGTGTCTGTAAAGTTAGTGAGTTGTAAGATGTTATAATTTTGAAAATTCTTTTACCCATAGAAAGCCACATTATTTGCGAGTGTCATAGGCCATATTTTATCTTACATATTCGCTCATAATTTAATGTTTGTATAAGATCACCAATGGGTTGGACCAAATCAAAACCGCTCGCAATGGTTCGCTCCACAAATGCACTAAAACAGCCCTCTCGAGAGGAAGGGCGACGAAACGTAAAGCGGGCACCGCCCGCGGACTGAGAGCCGCGACCGGTTCGTCGAGAGTGTAGCGACGAAGAAGAGGAATGAGATCTCGTTCACGCCTACTCTCGCGAGGGCCGAGTTCGTTGACCGTCGCCTGTGAGTGCTGCGAGTGCTGATCGCTCGGTCGGTTGCAGGCCTGCTGACGTTCGTGAACGCCTACGACGTGCGGCTGACGACGCGCGCGCAGAACGTGTTCATGTTCACGAAGCTGGCCGCGCTGCTCGCCGTCGTCGGCGGCGGGCTCGCGTGGGTGGCCGCAGGTACGCGGGGCTACTGTTACTGAACTGTAGGTTTGTTTCTTTAAGAATATTCCGTCGGTGCTAAACACCAGAAGGCTTATTCACCATCTTTGACGTGTGCTAGTTGACATACGAAATTGAGACTCGATATAAAAATGTCATCACACAATTAGGTAAATGACATTTTGTCAATTGATTTGATGTTTATTTTAATACAATGGTTTCCAAACTTTGTCTACTGCCCACTTTGAGAATAAATATTTTTTTAGCGCCCCCATTTTTTCACCTATTTAAAAACCACTTTAACTTCAAATTGAATTAATTAATTATTGTGACCTATATATGTATATTAACGGATGCAGTAGGTAACATACAACGGCGCTTAAGGTCTCAAGTTAACTCTTGGGCTCCACCTGCCAATAAGAATGATTATTGAAACGCAACTTTATAGTATTAAAACAGAGTATCTTTTATTAAAAATATAACTAAAATAATAAATCCTTATATAAAAACTAATGTGAAGGATTCCAATTTACTCAAGAACAGTCGCAAGTCGCCACGTTCGGTAACAAGCAAACGATTTCGCTTTTTAGTAAGCAGTGTTGTCACAGCACTAAATCCACGTTCACACAAATATGACGATGGGAATGCTATCAAGAATCGTTGAACGATTGACCACAATCCAGGGTACAATTGCGGGATCGGTTTTTGTAGCCAAAATTCTTGGTAACCATTTTTGAACTTTATTTTTATTTCCTCGTTTGTTGTCAATTCTATAAGTTCTTCTTCCAGCTGAGGTGACATTGCTGTGTTGACATTTGAAAACGGATCCAACACCCAGTCTGGTATTTCCAAGTTCAAAATGTCCTGGTATCGTTTGGTGAAATCAATGTGGAGGTTTTCCAAATGTTGGCAGTAGGCAAACAATTCGTCGTTACTGCATGATACTGATAAATTTGGAAAATTGTGAAACTCACGTCTGCCCAGATTCTTTTTGTGTAGAAGCAGTTTGGCTGCGAAAGCAGCAACGACGTTTTTTGTTTTAATTAAATTTAGTTTATCGCCTTGCAGTTGGAGATTCATGTCGTTGAACAATTTATACAGGTCTGTCATGTAAGCTATATCATTTTTTGATGGTATGAGCTTGTAGTGCAATTCTGTATCTTTAGTTTCCAAGAACTCTATAACAGAGTCAAACAGGTTGTAAAATCGAGTCAGACAATTGCCTCTTGATAGCTAACGAACTTCAGTATGAAACAACAAACGGTTGAAATCCTCGTCATTAGTAACACAAAGCTGATGAAATAATCTATCATTCAAAGAGCTGTTGCGGATTTTATTGACTGCTTTGATGACATATTGCAGTGATTGAAATAGTTTTTCACTTAAGTTTCTAGCAACTAAATGTTGTCTATGAATAACGCAATGTACACCAAGGACATCTGGAATTTTATTTTTTAAGTACGCTATGAAGCCTTTATGGCACCCTGTCATAGCCGGAGCGTGATCCGTATCAACTGAAATAATATTTTTCAAAGGAATCTCTTTCTCATCTCAAAACTTTTCCAATGTATTGAATATAGTTTCACCTTTTGTATCGGTCTCTAAATTTCTAGCAAATAATAGTTCTTCACATATTTTCTCATCTTTAATAAACCTCACGTAAGACAACAACAATGCTTCATTAGTTGGAAAAGTGGACTCATTGAGCTGAATTGAGAATTAACTTGTCCTCAGGTGATCGCACAATGATTCTTCAATGTTTTCAGCCATTTCATCAATTCGTCTTTGCACAGAATTATTACTCAAAGGAATTTTTCGGATAATATCTGCGGCCGGTTTATGAAGCACAGTAGTTATTACTTCATTTATTGCTGGCAATATTAACTCTTCTCCGATGTTATGTGGTTTGCCTTTTTGAGCAATTAACAAAGAGATATTGTACGAAGCTCGAAGTCCGTCGTCATCTTGCTTAGCAGCCGCCGAAAATAGTTTTGCTACACTTGGCTGTGTATTATGCTTCTTCTCTAGGTCTTGAAAATATGCTACATTCTTGTCTTTCTTATCTGGATGCATTTTATTCAAATGATCTTGCAGCCTCGAAGGCTTCATTGCTTCATTCGAAAATGTTTTTAGACATAGAAGACACAAAGGCGACGATGGGTTTGTGGGATTTTCAATAAATTCGAATTTAATATATTCCGCACAGTATTGCCGTCTCTTCTTTTTTACTTCCGACATTGTTTTACTTCGAGAAATACGTTCAACTTCGCGAGTAGTGTAGAGGAGGCGTAAGTAGTGCTCATCTATTGCGCGCGAGACCACAAATGAAAATAAAATAAATTTTACATTGTTTATATAGAAATGCTTAAGCAGCACGCACCGACAGGAATAAAACAAACATGCATAAACTCGTTAATCTCATTCGACGCTCAATCGTACTCAACAAGTCTGAACAAGTATGCAATGAATCATCCGACTGATACAGGAATGCACAATTCGGGTTATTTAATAAAAACTTGTTAAAACATGATAGATATCTACGAGTACTGATAACTATTAAAATGCGAAAGTGTGTCTGTTGCCTTTTTATTTGTGTCTACTTTCATTACGAAACGGAGCGACCGATTGACATGATTTTCATTTTTTCTATATTCAATAAAATATGACAGATATATGAACTATGCGAAGAAAAATATAGAATCGAGTTTGAGCAATCTTTTAATTCATATTAGTTCATGTTCACAAGTTGTTGCTGAGAGTCGAGAGCTCTTGCAGTCGTGGTTTAAGAGGTCTCCTAGCTAAATAAAATTACAAATCGCCCCCCGCCTCTACACAACGTACCCCTTTTTCTTTCTGGATCTCTTACCGCCCCCCTTGAGACTTGCAGCGCCCACAAGGGGGCGTTATCGCCCACTTTGGGAAAGACTGTTTTAATAGGTTGATAATGCCAAACAGTGAATAGGCCAGCCGAACGCCGTCCGTCGACTGCTTGTCGACTGTCAACTGAACGCTCTGCGCCGGTCTCAGACGAATAATACGGAGACCTGCCGCTAGACAAAGTATAAGATCAACGCGTTTATATAAACTTTTTCTATAGAAATGACGTCTCATTGTTGTAATCATTTTCGTCGTATAAAGATCTCCCTAAAAATTATAGTTTATGAAGTTGAACGACATAAAAAATTGTCAACAACTTCTAGTTTACTAAAAGATGAAGAAATCTAACCCGACTACGGAAAATGAACTTTTGCTATTGTTGAAGTGGGTTTACATCAAGCATATGTTAGCCGGGCATTGGGCAACAAGATACCTTATCAAAACCGGATGAATAGTTTAGGCGCTACGGAGACTCATGCGTACAAACATAGGCACATAAAGTGCAGTCGCGCGCGGCGGCTAGTGCTGCGCCCGCGCCGCCGCCCGCGCCGCACGCCGGCCAGCAGCCCGCTGACGCAGCTCCGGTCCAAGGAGCACTTGTGTAATCTTACACGCTCTCGGCGCGACACGTTTAGCCTGACCCGACACCGACACTTTGTAATCACTGTGCTAACCTCAGCTGTTTGCTTTCAGTCGCTGTTTACAAACTTTTCCGTTTTGAACCCCTGACTTTATGCTATTACTTTACTAACGATATTACTAACAGACGCCCGCGGTTTCACCCGCGTCTTCTCGTTCGCTTGGGAATACGGGGAAAAATATAGCCTACGACGCTCACAGATAACGTGGCTTTCTATTAGTAAAACAATTTTAAAAACGCTTCAGTAGATCCAGAGATAACCCCCACGATCTCAGAAACTTTACCTTTCTGTAATATTGGTATAGATGCCTACACTTGTCTCATCACTGAACTCCTTCGTCATCAACCCATATTCGGCTCACTGCTGAGCTCGAGTCTCCTCTCAGAATGAGAGGGATTAGGCCAATAGTCCACCACGCTGGCCCAATGCGGATTGGCAGACTTCACACACGCAGAGAATTGAGATAATTCTCTGGTATGCAGGTTTCCTCACGATGTTTTTCTTCACCGATTGAGACACGTGATATTTAATTTCTTAAAATGCACACAACTGAAAAGTTGGAGGTGCATGCCCCGGACCGGATTCGAACCCACACCCTCCGGAATCGGAGGCAGAGGTCATTTCCACTGGGCTATCACGGGTTGAACTCCTTAAATATATATTATTTTCGCGCTTAAATATTTACGTCTTCGTCCGCTAGAAAATCTGTTTCATTGTAAGTGAACATTTTTAATAATTTAAAAAGTAAGCTATCTTCAAATATACATATATGTATAATTGTATATGCTATCGCGGACTTGTTGTAGCGGTTTCGATGAAAGCTGTCAGGCGGCTTGACTTTGTCTTAAACTGCAATATATCAGTAAAAATTCATACTGACAGTATGTATTTTAATAAATACAGTATCAATATACGAGTCTCGGTTGAAATATAGCCCTCGAATTCTTCCCTGAAAAGTATACATTTACAAGTCGAAGCCCTTCTCATTTTGTAAAAGCTGAAGGTTTGTCAGCTCGTGCTTCTTCCATCATACGAGTGAGAGCGGCTTGCACTGCGGCTTCAGTGGGACCCTCTACTGCCCAACTATACGACGTTTTAAAGAGGTCGTGAGATATCATGTCCTTTCAAGAATCGAGAATAAAATTCTTTATTTGCTAAATAGATAAAAAATATTATACAATGTATCATCGACCATCTCTGGCATGCAAATAAAATAAAATAAAATAAATTAGGAACAAATGAATTTTTGTGGAAAAATGCCGCATTGGGCTTGTAGTTTAATATTAATCTATCCTTATTTCTATTTGGTATTTAATTTACGTCACCTGCATTAAAGAAGAGGTCACTGTGTTTTTTAACAAAGAGGTATATGTTCAAAATATATAGGCATGGCAGTGGCAAAGTGAGTACATTTACAAATAGCGGCAAGAATCTAAACATGATGCTCCTGTTATTGTCCGGACACACCTTCTTCGGCTATGAGTGTACCGTGGGATGATTCCTTGAACAGTGAGGTGATTTGTGGCGGTCTTTATTGCGGAAAGACATTAATATGTGTATTAATGGTTACTTATATACCTCCGAAATCTACTGACGGGAATTATTTAATGGTTTACGAGTGTATAGAAAAAATTGGCTCCCATTATAGCGAGAAAAACATATTAATATGTGGTGATTTTAATTTTAACTCTTCTTCCTTTAATGCTAAGTCTCAGTTTGAATTTGTATTAACTTTTTGTAAACTTGAGCAAGTTAATGACATATATAATGTCAGCGGACAACTTTTGGATCTTGTACTTATTGGTGGATCATTGAGCCAGGTGCTAGTGCAAAGGGCTGAAGAGTCACTACTTCCACCCGATGCCATATCATACCATCCTCCGCTTGAGATTAGTTTTGACTGCGCACCGGATTGTACGCTTAATAATGGTTTTCCATCAAGCTTGAAAACGGAATGGAATTTTAAAAGAGCGAATTTTAAGTTACTCTATGAGCGCTTGGGTAATGTTGATTGGTCACCTTTGTATGACATTTTAGAGACTCAATTGAAATGTTTTATTCAATTTTTGAATCCTGTTTTGTTGATTGTGTACCTTTCAAACAATGTCGATATGGGGAATCGAGATATATATATCCCGATTGGTATTCTTTCAACACTAAGCGAAACATAAAGTTGAAGGCGCAATATCATAAGTTACTGAAAGCCACTAAAGATCTGTACTATCGACAATTATTTGCTGAGTACCGATCTTTAGTCAAATCGAATATTAGGGAAGATTTTGAACTATATAGGTGTAACATGGAGCGGAACATAAAAAGTCAGCCAAATATGTTCTGGAACTATATGGCATCGAAACGTGCGAGGAGACGTAACCATAAGATTGTACATGAGGGAGAATTGGTGCCACAGGAACAGTGTGCGGAACTATTTGCGAAATATTTTAAATCTGTCTATGCGCAGACACCTCCGCGCCTGTGCGTAGAAGAGGCAGTAAAAGCAAGCGGTGGGGGTAGTGAACGTATACACATAGATTTTATTCATATTGGTGATGTGAAAATGGCGTTAAATAAATTAAAGCCGAAATTTTCTGCTGGCCCGGATGCCATTCCGCCATATCTAGTAAGGGATTGTAGAAGTGCATTGTTGTTCCCATTGCATTACATTTTCGATGTCTGTTTTGGAAATTCTTTCTATCCAGACATTTGGAAAACATCTAGAGTAGTGCCTGTTCCCAAAAAAACCAACAGTGTCGAAGTCAATAACTTTAGACCTATTGCAGTACTGTCAGTATTCGGAAAGTTATTTGAATCGATATTGGAGAGTCGAATTAGGAGGCAGTTTGAGTATCAACTTGCTGATGCACAACATGGGTTCCGTGCAGGTCGCTCAACTTGTACTAATTTATTGTCTTTCTGGACTTATGTGACTGGAGCTGTGGATGGTAGTTCACAGGTTGACGCAACTTACTTTGATTTTCAAAAAGCGTTTGACGCAGTTGATAATGACGTGCTTCTTAGTAAATGTGCGTCGGTTGGATTTACACCGTCATTACTTGAATTCTTTTCCAGCTACTTGAGAAATCGGAGACAGTACGTACAGTATGAAGGACATTGCTCGGAACCATATTTCACTCATTCTGGTGTGAGTCAAGGAAGTAACCTAGGCCCGTTGGAGTTTTTAATATTGATCAACGATCTACCCAATGTGATAACCCGCGCTAGGTGTCTACTATTCGCAGACGATTTAAAAGTCTTTCTTAAGGTGGAACGCGCTTCCGATGTTCAATTTCTCCAAGACGACATAGACAATGTGTTGCAATGGTGTAATCGAAATAAATTGTATTTTAATATCAATAAATGCGCAGTAATTACGTTTAGTCGAAAGGTGGCACCAATTATTGGAAATTACAAGTTAGGTGACACAAATATTTTGCGTGTGACTGCTATTAGGGATTTAGGGACAAGTATGTCCGAAGACTTATCATTTCGCAGTCACATACATGATATTTGTGGTAAAGCCTATAAAACTCTTGGGTTTGTACTCCGGCAATCACAGCATTTTAATTCGATTGCTATAATAAAGACTCTGTATAATTGCGTATGTGCGGAGTAAACTTGAATGTAATGCCATCATATGGAGTCCGTTTGAGTGCAAATATATTGATATGATAGAAAAAATTCAAAAAAAGTTCATTCGTTGGCTTTATAAGAAAACAATATGGGTACTCAGTGGGTTATCCTACTATTTATCCAAGCGTCTTCCTTCTGGGTATGACAGGGTACAATAAGCTTGAGTTGCGACGTAAAGTAGCACTGCTACAGTACATAATACATTTAATTAGAGGCGAAAAAAGTAATCCTGTCATATTAGGGTCGATAGACTTGCATGTTCCCGACAAGTATATAAGTTGCCGACGTCGCCAGTTATTTGCGGTACCGTGTGGCAGAACTAAAGTAAGCCAGCATGCGCCGCTGGCTCAAGCGCTGCGCCTGCTCAATGATCTCACTAGTAAACATTTAGAGATTGACATTTTTTACACTCCTGTCTATCAGATTGTAAATAAAATTAAATTGTTATTAGAATAGTTTTTACGTATATGTCATTTTTAATTTTGTTATTTGAATAGTTAATTTTGATTGTTATTATTATTATTATTATTTTTTTTTGTTTTGTGTATTTTAATTGTTGACTATTATTATTAATTTATTTGAATTGTTTAATTTTTATGTATTTGAATTGGTTAATATTAATTTATTCTTAATTTTTAATTTGATTGAATTTGAATGTATTATTTTATTTTTATTTGTTTATTTAATTTGTATATTTAATTTTTAATTTGTTTGAATTTGAATTTATTATTTTTAATTTATTTTTTTTTGCTTAATATTCATTTTGTAATTTAAGATTTATTGTAGTAATTATTATTCCTGATTGCTCGAGAAACGAATTGGGAAACTGTAATGTTTCTCTGGGCACTTGTTATGTATATAAATAAATAAATAAATAAATAAATGAATGCTTTTTTGGACTCAGTGGAGTTACCCCATAGGATAAGTCCACACTGAAGCACTGAGCTACATAGCCATTATCAAGTTTGATCCTTAAAATATTTTTCTAAAGGACTCACTACAGTACCCAGTGACCGGTGGCTCGGGAGTTGGGGCCTCAGACCGATTTGGTCTGAGTTTGGGACACGTTTTTCTTATCATGCCGAGGATATAAAAAGTACGCTTTACAGTTGGACAATTGAGGGTTTGTATCCTCGACAGTCCGAGCCACCGTTACAAAAAAAGTAGCTATCTAAAAATTTTAGTCTCGAAGTTGACCAGAATCGTACAGTTGTTATCTTAAATCTGCTCAAACTAAATCACAGTTTCTAAATGATTACAATTTACGCAATTTTCAACACTCGGATAGATTCGTTATCGTTGTTTGTTTGACCCGCGGAAAAGGCAGGTCTGACCCCTCACCGATACCCATACATTGTAGCGGTGGCACGCCGGGTGCACGTTATTAATAGAAGTAAACAACAAACCGATACGGCAATACAAAGTAGTCCCTCGACACGTGTCGGCCTCTGGCAGCTCTGCCGACGCACTGCGCGCACTCGCCGGGCGCCGCTCGCTCCGCCGAGGAGTGCTCGAGGACTGCAGGCGCCGCGCACCACTCCGGTGCATACATTAGGCTAAATCAGGAATCGCTTGTCTATGGAATATTGAGTCTACAAATTGTTCGCCACGGACTCCGCTTATATTTTACTAAATCAATAATTTCTGTTTGAACGTGGCTCGCGCGAGAACCCCGTATTGAATGACGTTCGCTGACTGCAGCCGATGGGTCTTACTTTAGCATTTCGATCAGAAATCATATAATGTAAACGGGCATCGAACCCGTGACACTCCGTTTACGTGTCTGCGTTCGACGATGTTTTGGCTTTGACTTATCGACTATCAGATTTTAATGATAACAATCATAACAGTCCAATATTCTGAGAAGAAACTACTGAGAAAGAAAAGCTCAATATTATGTTACTCGTAGCTCACGCTGAGATGTGAACTCGGGACTTCGGGACCTTAGCCGTACACTCGTAGGTTAACCAATGGTTCAACGAGACAGTTAGATGATTATTATGGTTTATGATTATCACAACGAGAACCTCTTGTAGGTACTTGGTCGCACTCTCAATCCCTACGTTGGGTAGTCACAATCCCTTCGTTGCGTAGTCACAATCCCTTCGTTGGGTAGTCACAATCTCTTCGTTGTGTAGTCACAATCCCTTCGTTGGGTAGTCACAATCTCTTCGTTGCGTAGTCACAATCCCTTCGTTGGGTAGTCACAATCCCTCCGTTGGGTAGTCACAATCCCTTCGTTGGGTAGTCACAATCTCTTCGTTGTGTAGTCACAATCCCTTCGTTGGGTAGTCACAATCTCTTCGTTGCGTAGTCACAATCCCTTCGTTGGGTAGTCACAATCCCTCCGTTGGGTAGTCACAATCCCTTCGTTGCGTAGTCACAATCCCTTCGTTGGGTAGTCACAATCTCTTCGTTGCGTAGCAATCCCTTCGTTGGGTAGTCACAATCCCTTCGTTGCGTAGTCACAATCCCTTCGTTGGGTACTCACAATCTCTTCGTTGCGTAGTCACAATCCCTTCGTTGGGTAGTCACAATCCCTTCGTTGGGTAGTCACAATCTCTTCGTTGCGTAAAGGGCACTGGGAGACTTGTTGGTGACTTCACCTGCTGGCCTATTCACTATTTTGGTCTTTATTATTGACCTATTGAAATAAACATCAAATCAATCGACGACATTGAAGCGCCGGTCGTTTGTATCGCCACGGCACTATCAACGATTCCTTCCTTCCTGGATAAGCTTGTTTTATGTATTCTTTGACTCCCCTATTAATGGTGTTGATTTCAGTCGTTACTACATGAAAGAAAAAAATAATATCTGAGAAACAAAAACCTTTATGATAGGTACGCCTTGAGTTAATAGATCACTGCTTGGCTAGTGATCATCATGTAGAAAATATTACAATGGTACGTTGAAGCTTGCAATGTACTTTAATGTAAAGTCAATAGTATTTTGTTTAATAATTATGTAATGCGATATTAATTTATCCTACTAATAATTATAAACAGGAAAGTGTGTATGGATGTTTGTTAGTCTTTAACGTCGCAACTACAATGCCGATTGGCTGAAACGTAAACTGAAGATAGCTAATACCCTCCACTAATACATAGGCTACTTATACTAGGACTAGGGTAAAATCTATGCATTGCCGAGATTTGCGAAAAATCTCTACATTCTACATTCGTAATTTCCGATAATTTTCGGAAATTAGGAATGTAGAATGTAGATACATAATAATTATCCAGGAAAAATTGAATTACGAGTGGGTACATATTATAGTTATTTTTCAGGGGGCGCAGCTAGTGACTAATATTTTATAGGGGAAGAATATGTTTGTATGTGTGAATGAATCTCTTAAACTATCCCATCAAACCCAATGAGTTTGTGTAAAGTCCTCATCGATGTCATGTTAACCAATGAGTTTGTGTAAAGTCCTCATCGATGTCATGTTAACCAATGAGTTTGTGTAAAGTCCTCATCGATGTCATGTTAACCAATGAGTTTGTGTAAAGTCCTCATCGATGTCATGTTAACCAATGAGTTTGTGTAAAGTCCTCATCGATGTCATGTTAACCAATGAGTTTGTGTAAAGTCCTCATCGATGTCATGTTAACCAATGAGTTTGTGTAAAGTTATTTGCACACATATTTAACCCAATCGTCACACATTTCACAATTTTAATGAAACGATGTCTATAACTTTCATCTAAATTTTCAACTTAATGGGAATTTGAGGTAACTTTGTGGTGAAGTAGATTGCGCTAAATGTTAATTTTTGTTGTTTCAGGGGGCGTAGAACATTTCGAAGACGGCTGGGCCGGCACCAGGACGTCGCTCAGCGACTGGTCGGTCGCCTTCTATTCGGGAATATTTTCTTACTCGGGCTGGTGAGTTGGCACTCGTCTCATCGAATCGTCCGATACGGGTGCGGTCACTCGACCTCCAACAGAACACCGTTGACCCGCTCCGTCCGTGCAGGAGCTACCTGAACTTCATGACGGAGGAGCTGCGGGAGCCGTTCGTGAACCTGCCGCGCGCCATCTACGTGTCGCTGCCGCTGGTGACGGGCGCGTACGTGCTGACCAACGCCGCCTACCTGGCCGTGCTGGGCCCCGCGCGCGTGCGCGCCAGCGACGCCATCGCGCTGGACTTCGCGGCGGCGGCGCTGGGCGCGCTGCGCTGGGCCATGCCGGCGCTGGTGGCGCTGGCGGTGCTGGGCGGGCTGTCCGTGCACGTCATGACGTCGTCGCGCATGAGCTTCGCCGGCGCGCGCAACGGCCACCTGCCGGCGCTGCTGGCGCACGTGCACGTGGGCCGCCTGTCGCCGCTGCCGTCGCTCGTCTTCCTGGTACCTGCTCACCTCAGTATCATAGTATACAAGCGGACGCCCGCGACTTCGTCCGTGCAAAAATCGATGTAAACTTTCAACCCCTATTTCACCCCCTTACGATCTTATTTTTGCAACAAAAAATTTCTCAAAATGTTCAATGTACAGATTTGGACCTGCTCAGTTCAGTCTCAAGTATAGATTGTACAGCTGACAACAAGCGCGGCCCGCTCGTGTTCAGATGCTGATGTCGCTGCTGATGCTGATCCCGGACAACCTGACGACGCTCATCACGTACTGCACGGTGGTGGAGGCCTTCTTCACCACGCTGAGCTGCAGCGCCGTGCTGTGGCTGCGCCACAAGCGGCCCGACCTCGCCAGGCCCATCAGGGTGAGTGCGCGCGCGGGCCCGCCCTTGCCAGGCCCATCGGGGTGAGTGCGCGCGCGGGCCCGCCCTCGCCAGGCCCATCACGGTGAGTGCGCGCGCGGGCCCGATCCGCTCGAGGCAGCCGTCCAGTACGGTTGCTTCAGTGCCCCGATCTGGGTGGATGGGTGTGTTCTCGCTCGACCGCCGTTGTGCGTTGTGCTGTATCGTGATAGTGTTCTTCGTTGTTTTAGTGTAGTTAGTTGTTCCCGGCCGTGAGTACACTAGAGTAAGCGTAAGTACACCCTCACCACCTAAAGCTGTGGTCTCATTAGGGCTACATACTAGGCTTCAGTCAGTCCCGGGGTCCGCTATGGACCCCCGTTACTCCTGATTTTCTGGGGGCCCTCTTCAATGACCTCTAGACTATGTATCCAGGCTACCTGGATTCATTCACGGCCTCGCAACCGGTTATGCCACATCTCGTTCACCTCTGCCCCGAATTCTCGCCTTCGCCTGGCGCACTCCGTGTTCTAGCGCAAACGTACAGGTACACGGTCCCGTCACCCGGGGTGACGTAAACAGGCGAATGTCGCCGCTCGGATCGGACGCTTTTGCACACGCTGCGCGACGTGAATCGCCCATTCGTTATCGTTCGTCGTTCGTAATATTATTAAGCAAAAAAAAAATGGGAAAAAAATATTGTTGTGCATTTGGCTGTCTAAATAACAATAAGGATCGGAGACTCGCGGTTTTCAAACTTCCAAAGGATGTAGGAAGGTAATAAAAATATATATATTTTAAGTAGGTACTTAAATAATATCTACGGAAGAATAATTACTTCGATTATCTTGTTTATGTTAGGTATGTTATTAATGTTCAAGTACGTAGTTAGAATATAAATTGTAATATTATCATATATCAGGTATAGTTAGGTACCTAGCTACCTCCCAACCGATTCTCGTTTATGAAGTTATTAATATACCTAATAATATAAGCTGGTTATAGTATAGGTAGGTAGGATGTTTTAACGCCTATTTGTATTGTATAGTGATTTTGTTTTGCTGGGTGGGACAAGCACAATAGTATAGTAAATAATAAGTAAAGATTGTGCTCTATGTGACGGCATTATAAAGTATTAATAATATTATGTAGTCTGTTTATTAATTCGGCGGAATTCTGACATTTCTATTTCTGGTTCCATTTGTCAGTCACTTTTGAAATTTCAGTTGTCACAAACCTTTTTTTTGCTGTTTGTTTCATCAAACCAAACTAAAAAATCAAATAAAAAATATTATGAAAATTTCACCTAAATTTATTACAGAAATAAATATTTAATAATTTAAATAAAAAAAATCCAAATAATGCACACTTTATAGTATAATTAAAATATTTTAATTTGCTATGTTAGGAAAAAATAAACATCGAACAAAAAAATAAACAAGAAGTAATTATAGAAAGCTCTATTTATCAATTAGCATCATAGTCGTCGCCGTTATCTCCATTTTCATCAACATCATCATCATCATCATCATCCCCAATATTAAACGTAAAAAAATCAACATTATTAATTAGGTGGTGGTCTCGCCACATGACCCGTACCTTGCTAGACCCAAACCAACTCGATTGAGTTGAGCTTGCAGTGAACTGTACAGACTCGCAGGGGTAAACGAAGAATAGTGATACTGTGCTGTACTGCTAAATCTCTGATGAATTTATTATGTATTTATGATGATGATTGAACATCGAATTATAGTTATAGATTCCATGTGGGACAAAAGTAGTCCAACGGCAGTTCTAAGTGATGTATTTAAACCCGCCGCAGGGCTGCTTTTGTCCCACGTGCTTCTAATATTTTATCATCAGAACGCACCCGAGTAGTTTCCGTTCTCTTAGGAATAAGGAGATCAAATTATGGGAATTTAGCTTCCAAACAGTGAAAAAATTTTTCAAATCGGTTAAGTAATTTTGGAGCATATTAAATGCAAACAAACGAACAAACAAATAATCAATTCTTTCCTCTATAAATATTAGTATATATATTAAATATTATTGTTTTCAAATTAAAAATATAATAAAATGCAATAAATAAGTATTGTGTGCATTTTAAGAAATTAAATATCACGTGTCTCAATCGGTGAAGGAAAACATCGTGAGGAACCTGCATACCAGAGAATTATCTAAATTCTCTGCGTGTGTGAAGTCTGCCAATCCACATTGGGCCAGCGTGGTGGACTATTGGCCTAACCCCTCTCGTTCTGAGAGGAGACATAGTATTAAGTATTTTGACAACCCAAACGTTGTTTGAATAGATTTAATAAAGATAAGAGCTGTAGGTAAATAAAACGGCTCGCTAATAACTTTGTTCGAACTGAATTGCGCCGTGTTGTGTCGTAGCGAGAGTCGCTATTTATTCTGATGACGTTGCGGAGTGAATCTTCTGTAGTTGCGTGTGTTTTCTGTGCCTTCGCCTGCTCCACTCCCGCTTGGGCACGGACGCGCCTCATCGAGCCTTGCGGCACGGATCACCTCCAGGTCCGCAGGCAGCACGTGGTAGAGGACGCGCCGCGCAGGATGCCGAATGCCCCGGGAGGGTTCCGACAGAGTCGCCCCCGGCTCGATGATCTGTCTGTGGTCTGCGGCAGGTGCCGCTGTGGATGCCGGCGCTGTTCGTGTCGCTGAGCGCGCTGCTGCTGCTGGCGCCCGCGGCCAGCGAGCCGGCCGCCGTGCTGGGCGGCGCGCTCATCACGCTGTGCGGCGTGCCCGTCTACTACCTGCTCGTCGCCGCCGAGCCCGCGCTCGTGAGGCGCGCGTCCGGTGAGTGTCTGACGCTGCAACCGGCGCCGTGCTGGCGGCGCGCTCGTCACGCTGTGCGGCGTGCCCGTCCACTACCTGCTCGTCGCCGCCGAGCCCGCGCTCGTGCGGCGCGCGTCCGGTGAGTGTCTGACGCTGCAGCCGGCGCCGTGCTGGGCCGTGTGCTGGGCGGCCACATAGCATAGCATAGCATGGCATAGCATAGCGCGGGACTCACGAGGCGGCTGCGAGGAGCGCGTGTTTCATTTTACTTTATTCAAAACTTACCTTAAACGTTAACAATAAGTACGTTTATACCTATTTTTACCGCGGTCGTAATTTGACACGCCGCATGACGCACGCCGCATGACGCACGCGCGCCGCCCATTGTTGCGATGTACGGCACGTCTGCTGTAACGCGATCTGCAAATCCCTTTTGGTGCGAGCCGTGCTGTTGCTACTTGTGATTTGTTTATATCAAACAAATAAGTACAATCGACCGTCGCGGTTGTGAAATGGCAGCTTTCAACCTTCCCTCCGTTGTCTGAGAACAAATTCCGTTTTTATTTGTATAACTCTTGACCACCCGCAGCGCCGCGCACCTCCAGCTGCAAACTGTAGGTCACTCGTCTCCGCCGGGAGCACGCCGCGCGTGACGAGACATCGGGCGGGTCGCGGGGGCGCCGGCCGCTGGCGTAGCGTCCGGACGTCCACACAGAGGGCGTATGTGCAGCGGTGAACGTGTATAGGTACCTGAATATTGAACTGGCTCAGGTCCGGTCTGTACGGGCACCACTCTACCGGCAGAGACAAACCGCCGAGCGATTTAGCGTTCCGGTACGATACCGCGTAGGAATGGGTGGAACACACTTGTAGCTCTTCTCGGTGAGCCCGCTTCTATCTGCCAGCTCCCTCGATAGCAGTGGAGCAGACGACGCCGCAATGCGCTGTCGCGTGTGTTGCAGACGCGGCGACGCGCGCCTGCCAGAAGCTGCTGCTGTGCGCGCCCGAGGACAGGGACGACTGACGCGGCGCTGTCGCTCGGGGACGCGAGTGTGAAGCGCGGATGCGGCTTTCCATTGCTGACACGACATTTGAAATCGATCCAAAAGTTTCTTTACAATATTAGTTTATACGAGCGCCTCTCTATCTAGTCTGTTAGGTATATAATGTAAAACGCATTACAGAGAACAACTCTATTCTGTAACACGTTTCACATTGCAAAGTACCGACAAACGTCCAAAGAAGTAACGAATGCCAAACGACTTACATTTCTCGTCTTTTTACACCTACTAGTAGGTTATTATAATTAACTTGTTCGTAAATTAATGAAAATAATTTTGGTTAATGAGCTTAGAAGAAGTTAATATATTTTGAATAACATTTTATGGAAAATACATAATTTAAAATAAATAAGTTATGTAATGTCATGCGATTTCTGCCTTCATTTGTTGGTAAACAGTGCACATCGAGTGTGGCTCTGGTGTTTTGGTTTTATACACGCGCGCGTGAACCTATTGTTTTCATAATTTTATATAGAACTTTAATTAGGATAAGAAAAACGTTTGTACTTTCTCAATAATTTTAAATTGAATTTATAAATATCGTTTTAAGGACATTCTTAAATATAACAAAGTCTTAAAAGTGTCAAAGTGAGATGTAATGAGTCTCTTTGTATTTAGTATTTATAGTGAGTGGACGAGTAGGGTGCGGCTCATTGATGATTACTATTTGTTTTTACACGTATAACTGAGTGTCTAGTTAGTTTGGTAGTTAGTAGAAGTCTAAGTATTAAAGGTTTTGTTAACTTTTTTTATGAAAAAATCGAATATTAAAAGTAACCTTATGTTAATGTTTTATATAGACGAGTGAAAAGTATCTGATACTTACTTTTAGTTGATTGCGGTCTGCGAGACCACACCTCCCCGTACTCTGCCGTAGACCATTGCAGCCCACGAGTACGGAGGCGGACGGTTAATCTCCAGTTTTATTGTTTTAGTCTTGCTGTGTTAAATGTAATACGTCATCGTCATCATTATCAGCCGCTGGACGCCCACCGCTGGACAGTCCTTTTGAATCGACTTCCAAACAAAACGGTCCCTGCAATCCGCTGGATGTCTTCGGTCCGCCCGCCGGGGGGTTTCCAGCACTTGGGGACCCCAACGTCCAGCGGCTCTTCGAGCTGTGGGGCCTGCCCATTGCCACTTCAGCTTCGCGAAATGTATACTTACCGAGTGTTAAATGTATTTTTATACTTACAACACTACCACTGTTGTTTTTGTAATTAAGAGTAGGGATTTTATTTATTTTATTTAAGTGTTTTAACAAATTTACATTATGGTTTTACACAATTGTTTGAAAATATAACTGATATTTGTAACTTTTTATATATAATAAAGTTTTTATTAATCAACCTACTCGAGTTTCCAATTAAAATCTTTAATAATCTTCGATTCCGTACCAACTCTTAAATCTGTGCTCGACACTGATATCTAACGTTTATGGTTTTGTAGGGATAATCTCAGGGTCTAATGAACGGATTTTGAAAATTCTTTTACCACTCGTAAGCCACGTTATGTGCGAGTGTCATAGGCTATATTTTATGTGATCTCACGGGAACATGGCATCGGCTTCCCCATACAGAGAGGCGTACGCACGAGTCAAACAGCTGGCGCAGTGAACGTCCAACCACTACCGGAAGCTGTTTGCGAAGCCTGCATCACAATATCTCACCAGCCGGTTAAGACAGACAAACAAAACAAAACAAAAATTAGAAGCTTCATAATATATTTTGTATTCAATATTTATTTACAATAAATTGTTGTAAAACTTAAGTAACAAAGTGTTGTGATCCAGTGTACATATCATATATTATATTATTTACACACTAATATATTATCCGAGTAGTGAATTAGCAACTTGTGGTTTCGTCACCGTGAGGCGTAAGTGTGATCGTGTATTCGAAGTGATGATGGTCGCAGCGGTGGCGGCGGACCACTTCCGGAACAAATACTACAAACACAGCCGCCGCTTACATGCATACAGCAATACTCCGACTGAAACGTCACTCAAACCGCTCGCTCGCAAAGGAGATGCTCCATTACAGGCCCACTCTTGTACCCGTATCATTCAAATTTAAAAAATACAAGGATCTTATTAAAATTTATTAAAGTGAATGAATGAAACTAAATAATAAGAAATAAATAAATTAAAACCCAAGTTTTTGAGTTACATTAAGATGGCGCCCTTAGAGCGACTGTGACATGACAATTGACAGCAAACGTCAAATCGATTACTACATTGAAATTATCACCCTTAATAGTGTTGCATTTCTTGGGAGATAATGAATATTATTTTGAAAGAATTAAAGTAAATTCGTAGATTTGTATGATCAAAAAATATTTTCTTTTATTTCCGCTAGGGTACAACGACTGGACCCGTTCTCCAGACAATTTTGGACCATCCCCTTTGTGACCATCACCAGACGAGGCGCTTCACCACCTTCTGATAAGTGTCCGATCGTAACTTTAGTCAATGTCTTACTTTATGTGAAATGGCAAAGACAAACTGTGACACCTCGGGAGATGGTGAAGACTCTTGTCATGCGAGATGACGGGGTTTGGATGCACGGCCGTCGTGTGACGTCACACTGCGGGCGCTCGCACGCGTCGGCGCGCCACAAAGTTTCGACATGTCCATCGCAACATTGCATTGGTAATTTTTACATGTAATCCTAGCTGTATTTAGGTTCGCTTTAGACTCGGAACTATTCACAGAGTAATTCTTTTATAACATTCCGGCACAATACAAAATGTTATACAAAAATATACAACGACGTGTCGCTTACATCTTTAAAATAGAACCGTAAAAATATATAAATATAGACATTGATTTAAAACTGTCATTGACGTGACCGCTTACAGCTAAAACATTAGCAGACTACTACCGTCAGGGGTGTCAGGGGTGTCAGGGTCGGTCCGCCGCGCGCTGTCAGGGGCGGAGTCGCTGTCATTTGTCACGAGTGAAGTGACGTTTAGGCTATCCGACGCTCGGCAGAAGGTGGCGAAACCGACGCTCACATATATAAATACAATCTAAATATTGTGTCCGACGTTTAAAAATGCATATAAAAGCACGACACCACGCAAAAATAAATCGCAATAAAACACAAGGTGTGACATCGGCGACCAGCGCGCGTCCGGCGCACGTCCGGCACACGGCCGGCGCACGTCCGGCGCGCGGCCGGCGCACGTCCGGCACGCTGCGCGCCGACGAGTAGTGTGCGCGAGGCGCCGCGTGCGCTCGTTTCCGTATTCGTTGTCCGAATCCGTTGTCCGTGTTCGGAAGAACGACTGCATGAAATCAATACAAAATACGTTAAAATTAAGATTTTTCCGAAAATAAGAAATTCCGCTCGTAAGTAACGAATGCGAGCCCCTGCGACGATTCCGAATGAAGATAAACGTATAGTCTAAGGAATTGCTAATCGAAATTACGCATTTGGTAAACGAATACGGAAAACGAGTGTACACTGATGAGTAAATGTCGTTCGTATTGAGATCAATACTCGCGCACGTGAGAATGATCACCCTAGTTAGTTCACTCCGAGTGCAGTGCACGCAGCAGCATAAAACATATGTCATAAAATACTTTAAAACAAATGATACAACATCGAAGCTTATAAATGTTTACTAGAGAAACGATAATATCAAACAAACAACCAATATATCTATCTATAATTATAATACAAATTATAAACGACTCGCATGAGGACAGTCGAACTGTACATATACATATATCGTATATTGTATTTCACCGTGTAGACGTGAGAGCGGCTCTAGGAGCCGATGTGTGCATGTGTGCGCACGAGTGTAACATCTGATACTATATTTTATTATATGGATAAAGAAATTCATAAGTAAATAAATTATATATTTTATTTTAATTTACTATTTCATATATATTATATTCATTTAATTTATAATATATTCATTTTCTTTTGTAGATAAAAATTCAACACGTCTAAGCGAAATATTACCTAGTATAATTATAACTACCGTCAAAATGACCGTTAACTAATTGAGATTAAATGATAACAAACAAACGATATCTGTAATAAATCGCATTAATTGTTACAAAAACAATAATTAATGATTGTTATGAACGACACCGTCCGGCGCAGTCCGCACCACGAGCGCACCACGAGCGCACCACGAGCGCACCACGAGCGCACCACGAGCGCACCACGAGCGCACCACAACATCAATCAAATGCGCACTAACAAACTAAACATGTGGTCTGACGAACGGACCCGAGTCAGACGCTAGGAGCTCTCGTCAAACAGTAAAGTAAAACAATAAAAACCGTATACACAATACAATAGTAGAGATAAATTGTATTCCGTTTCGCCAAGTGTACATCACAATATATTTCTATGGAGTTTTTAATTGTTTACGAGTTTAATTGACGGTCGTTTCGCTCCGGGTCGGCTCGTCGGCACACGCGCCGTCGCGACAATTACAATAACTAGTTAACAATTCATTCACAATTAAACTAAATAGATGTCGTGTTACGGGCCTCGATTACAGTTTGCTATTTTTCAGACTTTGCACTCACTGAAGCACTGTTTTCCTTAGCATAAATAGTATTTTAATACAAATGTGATTTATGAACGATCGTCCGACGTCGATGGGCTATTCGAGTGTGAACTGGTAAAATTATATATATGGTATGATAATGAAGTTCATTTCGTTTGAATTCGTGCACTCGCCGCACGCGCGTCGACTGTGTACACACTGCGGTACGGTGTCGAATGCGTACACACTGCGGTGTCGATTGTGTACACACTGCGGTACGGTGTCGCATGTGTACATACTGTGGTACGACACGTTGTATCGGTTCAAAGGGAATCGCCTCGACGACCCGACGATGGAGTCATAATAAAATTATCCAAACTGAACGATACAAATAACTAAAAATATACACAATCAAAATAAATTATAAGCAAAATATACACCTTGACCCAATCTAAATGTATGATTGTACTATCTAAAAATTATTCTCTATATAAATAAAAATATAATGTTCATAAAGTTAAATAATAAACATTACATAACGTCAACGCCGTGTCGTGCGCTGCGACACACACACGAGGCCGCGGTGAAGCCTTCGACTGTTGCAATAATACATAAAACTTACAATAAATGATCATGTCATGTAACTTGTACAGTGTGTGCGTACAGAGCCGGGCTACAGATGGCGACACTTCTGAATGTAACATGAAAAAATGACTTTAGTCAAATTTAGTAATGCGAGTATGAAAAATCACGTTACTCCCAATTAAGGAAGGCTGACTTGGGATGGGTGACGTGGGATTTGTGACTTTACCTTTGTGTTAAATACCTTTGTGTTTCTTTCCATAAAAACTTTCAGTTTGTTTATAAAATTAATACTTATAACATTGAAAGTTTACATTATGTAAGAGATTTGGGTGTAGGTATTGATACTAAATATACAATAAGTCAACTCACCCATACTCCAGCTCTGACCACATGACGTACTCCCACAGATGGCCCATCACCGACGTGTCCGCCAGTATACAATAAGTCAACTCACCCATACTCCAGCTCTGACCACATGACGTACTCCCACAGATGGTCCATCACCGACGTGTCCGCCAGTATACAATAAGTCAACTCACCCATACTCCAGCTCTGACCACATGACGTACTCCCACAGATGGTCCATCACCGACGTGTCCGCCAGTATACAATAAGTCAACTCACCCATACTCCAGCTCTGACCACATGACGTACTCCCACAGATGGTCACCGACGTGTCCGCCAGTATACAATAAGTCAACTCACCCATACTCCAGCTCTGACCACATGACGTACTCCCAAAGATGGTCCATCACCGACGTGTCCGCCAGTATACAATAAGTCAACTCACCCATACTCCAGCTCTGACCACATGACGTACTCCCACAGATGGTCCATCACCGACGTGTCCGCCAGTATACAATAAGTCAACTCACCCATACTCCAGCTCTGACCACATGACGTACTCCACAGATGGCCCATCACCGACGTGTCCGCCAGTATACAATAAGTCAACTCACCCATACTCCAGTTCTGACCACATGACGTACTCCCACAGATGGCCCATCACCGGCGCGTCCGCCAGTATACAATAAGTCAACTCACCCATACTCCAGCTCTGACCACATGACGTACTCCCACAGATGGTCCATCACCGACGTGTCCGCCAGTATACAATAAGTCAACTCACCCATACTCCAGCTCTGACCACATGACGTACTCCCACAGATGGCCCATCACCGGCGCGTCCGCCAGTATACAATAAGTCAACTCACCCATACTCCAGCTCTGACCACATGACGTACTCCCACAGATGGCCCATCACCGGCGCGTCCGCCAGTATACAATAAGTCAACTCACCCATACTCCAGCTCTGACCACATGACGTACTCCCAAAGATGGCCCATCACCGGCGCGTCCGCCAGTATACAATAAGTCAACTCACCCATACTCCAGCTCTGACCACATGACGTACTCCCAAAGATGGTCCATCACCGACGCGTCCGCCAGTATACAATAAGTCAACTCACCCATACTCCAGCTCTGACCACATGACGTACTCCCAAAGATGGTCCATCACCGACGCGTCCGCCAGTATACAATAAGTCAACTCACCCATACTCCAGCTCTGACCACATGACGTACTCCCACAGATGGTCCATCACCGACGTGTCCGCCAGTATACAATAAGTCAACTCACCCATACTCCAGCTCTGACCACATGACGTACTCCCACAGATGGCCCATCACCGGCGCGTCCGCCAGTATACAATAAGTCAACTCACCCATACTCCAGCTCTGACCACATGACGTACTCCCACAGATGGTCCATCACCGACGTGTCCGCCAGTATACAATAAGTCAACTCACCCATACTCCAGCTCTGACCACATGACGTACTCCCACAGATGGCCCATCACCGGCGCGTCCGCCAGTATACAATAAGTCAACTCACCCATACTCCAGCTCTGACCACATGACGTACTCCCACAGATGGCCCATCACCGGCGCGTCCGCCAGTATACAATAAGTCAACTCACCCATACTCCAGCTCTGACCACATGACGTACTCCCAAAGATGGCCCATCACCGGCGCGTCCGCCAGTATACAATAAGTCAACTCACCCATACTCCAGCTCTGACCACATGACGTACTCCCAAAGATGGTCCATCACCGACGCGTCCGCCAGTATACAATAAGTCAACTCACCCATACTCCAGCTCTGACCACATGACGTACTCCCAAAGATGGTCCATCACCGACGCGTCCGCCAGTATACAATAAGTCAACTCACCCATACTCCAGCTCTGACCACATGACGTACTCCCACAGATGGTCCATCACCGACGTGTCCGCCAGTATACAATAAGTCAACTCACCCATACTCCAGCTCTGACCACATGACGTACTCCCACAGATGGCCCATCACCGGCGCGTCCGCCAGTATACAATAAGTCAACTCACCCATACTCCAGCTCTGACCACATGACGTACTCCCAAAGATGGCCCATCACCGGCGCGTCCGCCAGTATACAATAAGTCAACTCACCCATACTCCAGCTCTGACCACATGACGTACTCCCAAAGATGGTCCATCACCGACGCGTCCGCCAGTATACAATAAGTCAACTCACCCATACTCCAGCTCTGACCACATGACGTACTCCCAAAGATGGTCCATCACCGACGCGTCCGCCAGTATACAATAAGTCAACTCACCCATACTCCAGCTCTGACCACATGACGTACTCCCACAGATGGTCCATCACCGACGTGTCCGCCAGTATACAATAAGTCAACTCACCCATACTCCAGCTCTGACCACATGACGTACTCCCACAGATGGCCCATCACCGGCGCGTCCGCCCTGGAACGAGTCATTCGCATCACACACTTATTTATACTTTTGTTTTATTTGATCTGATTGTTTGTTTGAATTGAGTACGCTCTGAAACTACTGGATCAATTTAAAAAATTAAATTTGGACTGAGTGACCTAGAGGCGCTAGACAAAGGAATAGAATAAGAAATTCATAAGAAAACTGAAAACATTTTTTGTAGATAATAAAATGGTTGGGAAACCTGTTCAATATCAAATAAATATATATATCTTTGCAGATATACTTATATATAAATATATAAATTGAAGAGAGCAACTTAGCTACCAAGTCCTACAAGAAGGTTCTAAAGAAAGCTCGTTTCTACCGCAACAACGGCATTGTAGCCAAATTAGCTTCTTATCCACAGCTTAGCAAAGCTTTTTGGTGTCTCGCGAAACGAACTACTGCCATCCTTCACTTCTGCCCTTGCTGAAACCCGATGGACCGCTGGCTTTCACCTCAAAACCACCACACACCGCTACCATCTTGCGACACTGCTATGAGAGACAGATATTCGCTTACGCCAATGTGAGGTTTTGAAGGTGCTCCGCAGCTTGGATGTGAATGAGGCCAGTGGTCCTGGTGGAATACCAGCATTTCACTGAAGACATGTGCCCCCGAGTTGTCTCCTGTTGTAACGCCGGTTCCGTCTCTCCCTGAAGTCTGCTCAGGTTCCGAAGGCTTGGATGGTTGCTAATGTACAACCAGTACCAAAAAAACCGGACAAGTGCGAGTAGAACTCGCGTCACGAGGGTTCCGAACGTTCCGAACGGTCATTATTATCGTCGTATCGGTAATTTTCGTCGTTTTTTAAAAAAATAACTTGGAAATTATTCATTTTAAAATTACAAAAAAAATATATTTGAGATCCTCATAATAAGTTCTTGCGTTTTATTTGTCACATGATGCAGTAAGAACTTTTTTTTTGTGTTTTCCCCCTTCTTGCCCCCCAGAAGAAAACCTTCATATTCGAAAATTTCATATTTCTGAGGTTTTCCGTAAATCTTCAAGTAGAAAGCTTACTTCTGAACTTTTTTTTAAATTTTAGGTTTGGTAGTTTCGGAGAAAAGGGGGGGGGGGGGGGAACGGTCTATTTTCTTGAATAACTTGGTAACTATCTATTCCAAAATTACAATAAAAATATTTTTAAAATCCTCTCATTAAGGCATTCCATTTGATGTATCACATGATGCAGATTAAACAAAAATTTTTTTGAATTTTCCATCTTGCCCCCCAAAAGTGACCTTCATATTAAAAAATATCATACTTTCAAAATTTTCCAGAACTGTTCAAGTAAAAAGCTTATTTCTTTTTTTTTCTCAAAATTTTAGATACAGTAGTTTCGGAGAAAAAGGGCATGGTCAATTTTCGTCTATTTGTTTAAATAACTTAAAAGGTAATTTTATTTTAATTCCAAAAAAAATATTTTTGAAATCTTCTTATCAAGACCTATCATTTGATGTATCACACGATAAAGTTAGTGAAAGTTTTTTTTTTCCATTTTCCATCTTGTGTGCGCGTCACAAAATGTGCGCGAGGCGGATTATAAGGGTTACGTTTTTGTACTACGTACGTTCGGAACCCTAAAAAGGATCTCCTTTCGGACCATCAGTACGGTTTTCGTCGCGACCTTTCGATAGGTGATCTTCTAGTGTGTGACATTTACATCTGGGGTGAAGCCATTGAGTAGCATGGTGAAGCGCTTGCTGTTTCACTAGACGTCTCGAAGGCTTTTGACCGGGTCTGGCACGATGGCCTTCTAAGTAAGCTTCCTGCCTACGTGATACCCTCAAGCCGATACGATTTCAGATTTCCTGAGCGAACGATCATTTCGAGTTGTCGTAGACGGCAGCTCGTCTGATCCAATGGCAATCAATGCCAGAGTTCCTCAGGGATCAGTTCTCTCCGCTACACTTTTCCTGCTGCACATAAATGACCTGATTGAACCAGGTTTATTTGGGTATGCCGACGACAGCACTGTAACGGATAGATATATGTACATTGTCCAATCTCTGCGCTAGTAGGGCTGAGACCCTTGAGCAAAGAGAGACATTGGTAGAACGTATCAATTTAACCTTAAACAAGGGGACTGGGGAGACGCCAATCTAGTAAAATGTAATACTCCCAAAACGCAGGCGTGTTTATTCACTGCGAATCCAGCTTACTCCTACTTTCCGGAATAAATCGGTTCCTATCACCGACAGTATTGAGCTTTTGGGTATTACAATATCGTCCAAGCTCAACTTCTTCAGAAATAACTGGTAAAAAGCTCGATATCCTAAATAAGGTGAAGAAACTTCACGCCGGAACAGCTACTTAACCTTCACAAAGCTCAGGTTCGTTCGTGCACGGAGTACTGCTCCCATTTATGGGATGGGTCAGCCAAATATCAGCTTGCTGCTATAGACTCGGTGGATCGCCGAGCTAGAAGGCTCATCGGTGACGAGGCGCTAACTAATGCAAAATTGCAATCATTGTTGAAAAATTGTCTGTCTGTCGGTGTTTCAGTGTCAGGATTTATTGAGGAGTGCGCTCAGGAACACGTCACCTTCGTTCGATCCGCGTGTTAACTATCTTTCTCCACTACAAAGCCACGTTACTGGTGAATGTCATAGGTTAAACTGAACCCCCGTACTCTCACGGGAACGGAATGTACGCGGTTGAAACCGCGGGGGCTTCGACTAGTGTAATATAATGTGATATAATAATATGATAGGTAGAATAGTGTTTTAAAGGAAAAAGCACAACTTTCTTTGCAGCAGTGTATGTGTGCGTGCGTGCGTGTGTGTGTAGTATGATATACTCACCACGTGTGTTCAGTGTTGAAGCCGACCTGTAACGAAATTATATTGAATTAATAAGGATTTCTTAAAAACCTGAATTAAAAAAATCATGTCTTATCAAATTTTTCAAGCGCCAAAAACGCTGACGTCCGTTTTGTGACATACAATGTTCCGTGATGAACTAAACGTCAAACTAATTGTTAAGTAATATTTTTGTCAACGCTCAGGTGTAAAGGTAATGTCGTAATGTTTTGGTTAAGGTTTTGTAAGGTGATCGTGACGTCATGAAGCAGTTGTTATATAGATCATCATAGCCGACAGCGTCGTAACGCAACGCAACGCACTGATGGGGCACCGCTCTATGTGTACATATCCACTCACGGAGCCGTCGGTGCTGAAGCACAGGTTGAAGGACTTGTCGAACCAGCGGTCGTGGCCCGCGCCGTGCAGCAACACGCGCCCGTACTCGTCCAGCCGCGACACGTCGCTCTCGTCGAACGACGTGACGCAACGCAACGCAACGCACTGATGGGGCACCGCTCTATGTGTACATATCCACTCACGGAGCCGTCGGTGCTGAAGCACAGGTTGAAGGACTTGTCGAACCAGCGGTCGTGGCCCGCGCCGTGCAGCAACACGCGCCCGTACTCGTCCAGCCGCGACACGTCGCTCTCGTCGAACGACGTGACGCAACGCAACGCAACGCACTGATGGGGCACCGCTCTATGTGTACATATCCACTCACGGAGCCGTCGGTGCTGAAGCACAGGTTGAAGGACTTGTCGAACCAGCGGTCGTGGCCCGCGCCGTGCAGCAACACGCGCCCGTACTCGTCCAGCCGCGACACGTCGCTCTCGTCGAACGACGTGACGCAACGCAACGCAACGCACTGATGGGGCACCGCTCTATGTGTACATATCCACTCACGGAGCCGTCGGTGCTGAAGCACAGGTTGAAGGACTTGTCGAACCAGCGGTCGTGGCCCGCGCCGTGCAGCAACACGCGCCCGTACTCGTCCAGCCGCGACACGTCGCTCTCGTCGAACGACGTGACGCAACGCAACGCAACGCAACGCACTGATGGGGCACCGCTCTATGTGTACATATCCACTCACGGAGCCGTCGGTGCTGAAGCACAGGTTGAAGGACTTGTCGAACCAGCGGTCGTGGCCCGCGCCGTGCAGCAACACGCGCCCGTACTCGTCCAGCCGCGACACGTCGCTCTCGTCGAACGACGTGACGCAACGCAACGCAACGCAACGCACTGATGGGGCACCGCTCTATGTGTACATATCCACTCACGGAGCCGTCGGTGCTGAAGCACAGGTTGAAGGACTTGTCGAACCAGCGGTCGTGGCCCGCGCCGTGCAGCAACACGCGCCCGTACTCGTCCAGCCGCGACACGTCGCTCTCGTCGAACCCGTACGCCATACAATCTGCAAACCGTGCATCCATTTTTTATATCTGAACAACATGTGAAAAGTGCAAAAACAGTTGTCTATCAATTAATCCGTTGCTGAGCAAACAATCATATATTGTATTTTATTTTATTAGGGTACCAACAGGTCAACAACACAACAACAACACAACAACAACACAACAACAACACAACAACTCTCAAATACAATATAGATACGAGCAGTACAGTAATGTCACAGACCCACTTATTGGTCACATCTATTTGCAACGTATTCAATTAGGTTGAAAACAAAAGAAAATAATACACTGATTACAAGTTTTGAGATAAAGGGAGAAGACCGAACAACGAATAAATAAAAATAGAATTAAAGCAACTGAACAACTCAACTGAGTCCTCCTGTCAAAAGTTTTACTACGGCCGAAGTTTTGAGAGCTATAAAACATCTCGAAAATAGAAAAGCACCAGGCTTTGATTTAATAACCGCAGAAGCCCTTAAAAATCTCCCAAAAAAAGCTATTGTCTTTCTTACAACTCTCTTTAATGGTATACTTAGATTGTCGTACTATCCACAGATATGGAAAATATCACAAATAATCATGATTCCAAGACCTGGAAAAGATCACTTCTTGGTATCATCATACAGACCTATCGTTGCAGAAGTAAATTTTCCAACAGCTTCGACTAAAAACGCACATATCAAAGGAAGCTCGCATACCAGACCACCAATTTAGATTTAGGGAAGGTCACTCGACTGTCGAGCAAGTACATAGGGTGGTCAATAAAATAAGACAGTCTCTCGAAAAGAAAGAATATTGCTCGGCGGCCTTTTTAGACGTTCAACAAGCTTTTGACAGAGTGTGGCATAAAGACCTATATATAAAATAAAAATGGACTTCCCACACAACATTTACACCCTGCTTAAATCTTACTTGGAAGACAGAATATCTCAAGTCGTGGAGGGCGAAGACAGCTCTAAGTTTTACGAAATCAAAGCAGGTGTCCCGCAAGTATCAGTGTTGGGACCTATACCCTGTATACTGCTGACTTGCCTGATATGCCAGGTATCCTCACAGCAACGTTCGCTGATGACACTGCGGCGCTAAGTAGTAACACAAATCCCAAAGTGGCATCATAAAAGCTTCAGAACCACCTAGATGACATAGACCAGTAGATGCGAATTTGGAGAGTCAAAGCCAGTGCATCCAAATCTACTCACGTCACTTTTACACTTAGACCCGAAAACTGCCCAGAGATAAAACTTGGTAAAGAGACTCTACCACAGAGCAACGAAGCTAAATATCTAGGTTTTCATCTAAATAGGAGGCAGACCTGGCAGGCTCACATAAAAAGAAGAGAGAGGAGCTCCGTATTCGCACTACATCCTTAATGTGGTTACTCGGCCGCCACTCTAGACTGTCACTCAACAACAAGTTACTCGTGTACAAAAGTGTTCTAAAGCCGATCTGGACGTATGGCTTGGAGCTGTGGGGCACAGCCAGTCACTCCAATATTGAAATACTCCAGAGATACCAAAACCTAGTATTCCGCACAATACTAAACGCCCCCTGGTTCACCAGAACAGCAGACATGCATGAGTATCTTGAAATGCCGACTATCAAGGAAGAAATAACAAAGAACAAAAGCAGACTACAAGAACACACAAATAGTCTTGCCAAATTGCTTATCACGCCTGGTTAGACCAAAAGGCTAGAGCGATCCACTGTGGATGAATGTGGTGGACAGTAATATCCGCAAAAAGGACCACAACACGAAGAGTCGCTTAATGGAGTGACCTTTAACTAGAAACATGATCTGCTATGAAAAATTCAGTTTATAGTCAAGCGACTGATCACTGATAGATGTAACTGAACACAAAAAAAAAAGAATTAAAGCAAAACTACAAGGAATTTCCTTTTGTACACGGGGCTTGTTTCACCGTCTGTGAGCCGCCCAACATATGTTAAGCGTGTGAAGTAGCTTGAGGTCAATGTTGAGGTCAATGCGACCTCGAGCTACTTCAAACGCTTGCGAAATAAAATAATTAAACTTCCTGTTTAATTTTGTTTGGTTATGAAGTTATTGAACCTATTTTAAGCCCCGCCTCAAACAAACAAAATGCAATACCATAAACATTTTAAATTTTATTTCATCAGTCACACTGGAACGCTCAAAGCGGAAGGACTTTTTGCGCAATAGGAAACATGCACGTTCTTTTTCATTTTTTAAATTAATCAAACACATCAACATTACATAGAAAAATATTTGTCAAAGTGCAATTGAAAACATTGAATAAATTTGATCATGGTCTGCCGCACGTGCGCCCAGTGCGAGCGCTCGTCGCTCAGGATCTGCCGCAGCCGAGGACTCACTCACCCAGCGACACGTGGAAGGCGGCCCGCTCGATGCAGTGCAGCGACGTGCGGTTGTGTCCGCGCTGGAACATGGTCTGCCGCACGTGCGCCCAGTGCGAGCGCTCGTCGCTCAGGATCTGCCGCAGCCGAGGACTCACTCACCCAGCGACACGTGGAAGGCGGCCCGCTCGATGCAGTGCAGCGACGTGCGGTTGTGTCCGCGCTGGAACATGGTCTGCCGCACGTGCGCCCAGTGCGAGCGCTCGTCGCTCAGGATCTGCCGCAGCCGAGGACTCACTCACCCAGCGACACGTGGAAGGCGGCCCGCTCGATGCAGTGCAGCGACGTGCGGTTGTGTCCGCGCTGGAACATGGTCTGCCGCACGTGCGCCCAGTGCGAGCGCTCGTCGCTCAGGATCTGCCGCAGCCGAGGACTCACTCACCCAGCGACACGTGGAAGGCGGCCCGCTCGATGCAGTGCAGCGACGTGCGGTTGTGTCCGCGCTGGAACATGGTCTGCCGCACGTGCGCCCAGTGCGAGCGCTCGTCGCTCAGGATCTGCCGCAGCCGAGGACTCACTCACCCAGCGACACGTGGAAGGCGGCCCGCTCGATGCAGTGCAGCGACGTGCGGTTGTGTCCGCGCTGGAACATGGTCTGCCGCACGTGCGCCCAGTGCGAGCGCTCGTCGCTCAGGATCTGCCGCAGCCGAGGACTCACTCACCCAGCGACACGTGGAAGGCGGCCCGCTCGATGCAGTGCAGCGACGTGCGGTTGTGTCCGCGCTGGAACATGGTCTGCCGCACGTGCGCCCAGTGCGAGCGCTCGCCCGCCGTCAGCGCCGCGAGCCGCACCTCGCCCGGCGCCGCCTCCGCCTCGTCGCTCAGGATCTGCTGCAGCTGGCTGACCGGCCGCGACGATATCGATCATTTTTATTTATTTATTTACAACTGATTCTCGTTCCTAATTGTAACCCAACGAGTGGCACAAAAGAAGGCCCCCAGTTCCCGGCGGCTCCCCTTCTCCCGGCTACGGCGGCGGCCAAAGGGATAGCAGGGCGGGGGACGCCAAGAATCTCCGGGTGACGACACGCTATCGAAAACGACTGACCTCGGCAACGTAAAATGGACGGACTTTAATGCTCGACGAAAGCATAACAGTCAAAGGCTGAACTGGACAACGTAAAATGGAATATTCTAGGGTTGTGCGAAGTCCGCAGAGAGGGGAAGGACACCCGGACACTAGAATCAGGCCACCTTTTCTATCACAGACAAAGGGACAGGGCGGCGTTGGATTCTTTGTCAATAGGGATCTCGTTGATGACGTCATAGAAATATCCTATATAGTGTTTCTTCACGGGTCGCGTATCTATACTAATATTATAAAGCTAAAGAGTTTGTTTGTTTGTTTGATTGATTGAACGCGCTAATCTCAGGAACTACTGGTCCGATTTGAAAAATTCTTTCAGTATTAGATAGCCCATTTATCGAGGAAGGCTATAGGCTATATATTATTCCCGTATTCCTACGGGAACGAGAACCACGCGGGTGAAACCGCGCGCTCCAAGTCCGGCACTCACGTCTGTATCTCGGCGGGGTTGAGCAGGCGGCCGCGCGCGTACACCAGCAGCTTGTAGTAGCGGCCGCGGTGGTGCACCGACACGTGCGCCGAGTCCTGGTAGTGCACGATGCGGTCGCGCTCCACGCCCGGCACGCGCACCGTGTTGAACAGCCGCTCGTACTGCCACGAGCACAGCGGGACCATCCCCTGCAGCATTATCTGCGCCCGACGCCCGGATGGAATATATATATACAATAGTACAGTTTATGTAAGACAAAATATTAATTTGTACAAACGAAAAGGAGACTTAAACCCACGTATCACTAGACACGGGCACAAGTTAGTCATTTCTGCATATCGTCTCCAAAGAGTAAAAAAATCTTTTGTAGGTTCGGGTGTACTCTTCTAAAATAAGATCCCCGAGACTGTGATGGACCTGCCGATGCATAGCTTTGAGCGATGTGTTAAAAAACATTTACTCAGTCGAGGGTACTACGACATCGATGAGTTCCTCAATGATAATCTGCTTGGAGGCCGTCGGATCAGCTTTCACCTTCACACAGGAAGTAAAACTATAAGAAATTGTAATTGTTATCAATTGTAAATTATAATACTGTATGACTTTTTCATTTCAAAAGAGCGACTGTTGAGTTTCTCGCCGGTATCTTCTCAACAGAACCTGCCCTCCGAACCGGCGGTAGAATCTTTACAAATAGTCAACTGACGTGTCAAAAGTGCTCGTAAACTGAGCCTACTTGAAATAAAAGATTTTTGATTTTGATTTTGAAATGATTCATTTCTTTTTTAAACGTCTTTATTGTACATGTATACATTGCAACTGCGTCATTGGAACGACAGACTCGTAAACGATTCTCACGTCTGCCACGCTACGGTCGTTCGCCTGCGCCCGGACGGACGAGCGACCGCAGCGTGCACGTCCGCAGACACTCACCGGCTCCAGCTCCTGGCGCTCGATGAGCCGGCGGAAGCGCAGCGCGAAGTGGATGACGGTGGCGGCGCGCGCGGCCTGCCGGCGCGTGGGCCGCAGCAGCGTGTCGGTGCCGTAGAAGTTGGAGTTGACCATCAGCGGCGAGCGCCCGCGCAGGTACACGTACTCCTCCCACCAGTCCGACACGTAGTTGCTCGACCACCTGCGCACCACCGTCCCGTCATCGCCACACGCTCGCGCTCGACTCGAGCGACGAGCCGTGGCGCTGCAGTCGTACCTCATGTTCCGAAACGCTCGGGTCTTTTGGTTTTTTTTTAATATTATCTCTGTTCTTAAGGCCACACGAAGGCTCAAAGGCCAAACGGCCCGGGGTCTGAATACACTTGAGAGTCTTCGTTTTCAGAACTTCGAGCCCTGATATGAGGCTAGCTTTTTAAAAGGCTCGCGTCTTTCGATAAAGGCTAAAAGGGCTCTGAAACCTCGCGCAAAGCCCATTTAAAAGTTTAGGTTTTTTCAGATCACTGCGACGCTCAGCTGCTCTACGATAAAAAGGTGAAGGAGGAACCGAACGGACAGTTCCTGGGCTCACTCTCCGAAATCGATCTTGTAGCGAACGACGGAGAGGCAACCCATCGGCGACGCTCCGTCGTCTGCGATTGTGTGCGAGATGATGCTTCGTCAGCCCGGGGCTTCGACATCGGCGAGTCATCATTTCACACAGTGGGGCGAGGCTTCTCGTCTCG
Organism: Bicyclus anynana; assembly: GCF_947172395.1. NCBI lineage: Eukaryota > Metazoa > Arthropoda > Insecta > Lepidoptera > Nymphalidae > Bicyclus > Bicyclus anynana. The sequence continues at coordinate 108,829 of NW_026441252.1, forward strand.
GACAGGCGTCTGGAGCTTCACCTCACAGGGTCATCGACTCTGTGACGTCACCACCGGTCGTCACAGCGGCGCCGAGAGCAGACAGAGTTCCGCAGAGGTCTGCGTTCTGCGCCGAGAGCGTGAAGCGCGATGGGACCGCTCGCTGTCGCTCTCGGTCTCGGCCGTCGGTCACTCGCAGACTTTGGGCAGACAGCGGAACTCTCGGGACGCCTAAATATTCTGTAGTAGTATTTCCCAAAAATAAAAAGATTTCGTACCACGATTTGAGAACCAGATATCTCTGCAGCTTGACCGCTATGCCCTCTTCAAACTCTCTCTTCAAAGTCTGAGTGGCCATCGCTCACAGTGGAAGGGGAAGCGCCGCAGGTCGAGGTAAATTGTCTGTGTTTCGTCATTTAGGGTAGGACTCCAGATATTTAGTGATTTTATCTTTTTTAAGACGTGAGATAATTCTCAATTAGAGTTGAGAAATTGGTAGACTCGAGCTCTTCAGTCCTCACGTTTAGGACTCGGAGTCTGATTATACCGCTCACGTTAGCTTCACCAGTAACTATGTATGTAAGAAAATCTTGGAATCCTAATTTGGCCCACCTCCCAGTCTTCGATTAGGATGAAATTGTGCACACGCTCTGAGTTCTGATGACGATACATGACTAGCTAAGAAACCTTATTACAAATCCAAGATGGCGAACTGGTTGTATGATCCACCCACATGATATGGGTATCAAATGAAAATACGAAAAATTTCCATTTGTATTTTTTTGAGTGCTAAAAGCGTGTTTTATAGTTTTTTTAATTATTATTTATAGCTCCGCTGCTAATGGAACGGCTTTTGAAAAGACTCGAGTCGTGAAAAAGGCTCGAGCGCTTTTTTAGACTCGAGTCCTATTTTAGAGGTTAATGTTTTGTAGTCTTAGTTTAGACTCTGGCCTTCTGGACTAGTATGCATTTTCAAATTTCTTATTCCGGCACCAATTTCATTCAAACTTGATATTTGGGCATTGCACGAATGGAGGAAACCGATCCTGAAGTAAAAATAAAAAGGCCGCCATTTTGAAGTTTCTTATTCCTGAACCGATTTCGTTCAAAATTGATATTTGAGAATTACATGAATGACGACAACAGATTCTGAAGGAAACTTGACAAAAACGGCCGCCACTTTGAAATTTCTTATTTCTGCACCGATTTCGTTCCAAATTGATATCTGGGTATTGCATGAATATCAAAAACAGATTTTGAAGTAAAAATTCAAAGTTAAATTTTAATGTCCACCATTTTAGATTTAGAGTGACGTCACAATATTTTTCGAGTTACTCTCAGCAAGCCCTTTCATTTGATATTCATATTGTAGGAGTGCATAGAACACTCCGCCGTGCCTAAGAAGGCCGCCATATTCGATTTAGAGTGACGTCACATTCTTTTTAGAGTTTCTCTAAGCAAGCACTTTCATTTGATATCCATATTGTAGGAGTGCAAAACAGTTAGTCCGCCATATTGGATTTAGAATGACATCACACAGCTAAACATACATTTTCATCCACACTAAACTTCATCAAAATAAAAAAAAAACCTTAACCTCTTAAACAGGATCGAGGCGCGAAGGCTCAGAGCCCTTTCTGCCTTTAGCTTTTTAGCCTTTATGAAAAGACGCTAGCCTTTTCAAAAAGCTAGTCTTATATTAGGGCTCGAAGTTCTGAAAACGAAGACTCTTAAGTAGAATTAAACTCAAGGTAAAGAGCTATTTGGTCTTCAGCCTTCAAGTGGCCTTAAAACAAAAAGTCTTAAAACAAGTCTACGCTTTAGCAATAGAGCCGTGATAACTCAGTGGATATGACCTCTGCCTCCGATTCCGGAGGGTGTGGGTTCGAATCCGGTCCGGGGCGTGCACCTCCAACTTTTCAGTTGTGTGCATTTTAAGAAAATAAATATCACGTGTCTCAATCGGTGAAGGAAAACATCGTGAGAAAACCTGCATACCTGAGAATTTCTTAATTCTGCGTGTGTGAAGTCTGCCAATCCGCATTGGGCCAGCGTGGTGGACTATTGGCCTAACCCCTCTCATTCTGAGCTCAGCAGTGAGCCGTATATGGGTCGATAAGGACGAATAGACGCGCCAAGGTTGCGGGGCCCGCGTATCGTCTTATATGGAGATTCACCACGCTGGCCCACAGCACCGTGCGCGCTCGTACATCAGCCCTGCACATACGCTTGGTCTCTCTCACCCGGCGCATGGTGTCGGCGACGGCGGGCAGCGGCAGGCGCGGCAGCGAGCCCTGGAAGCTGTAGAGGCGCGGCTTGTTCCAGCCCGACAGCACCTTCACCACGCTGGCCCACAGCACCGTGCGCAGCGACAGCTTGGAGCCCGGCGCGCGCGACTCGTACATCCAGCCCTGCACGTCCCGACACCGGATGATCGCACACTTCCAAGTTTATAACATTTATAAATTGGTGCAAAACTCGCATCTCCTTCTTAAGGTAACAAAGATACCACCAGAAACTTATGGGAAGCACTGACTATTTCATTTAAGAAAAAATATACACATGTGATCCTATATGTGGTAGTATATGTGATGGTACATATGACGGTATATGTGATGGTACATGTGATGGTACATATGACGGTATATGTGATGGTACATGTGATGGTACATATGACGGTATATGCGATGGTATATGTGGTGGGTGCGAAGGGCACACTACTCGTAGCTAAATCTATATGTTGTTTAAACTTCTTGACCAAACTTGGCTGAGCGGGGAGAACGACACGAGCAGAGAAGGTGAGTGTTGACATGACACCCGCCGCCGTCCTGCGCGACCGGGGATGTCTGACATCTTGTAATGTACGCGCAGGTCACACACAAAGTACGCTAAAACAGTACGCGTGTGGCGACATCGGCGTCCGAGAGGCGCGCGCGGGGTCCCCTGCCGCCGCCCCTGCGTGCTTAACGCGCGATGTTCGGAGACGTTGTAAACATTGGATCCGAATATACTCAGTTGAATTAAATAAAAAACTCATTGTACCTATACTAAATATTCATTACTTTATTAACTAAATCGTTTTTTTAAATTTTCGTTTTACATCAATCTCAAAATAACAAAAAGAACTCACTGAACGGTTCAAAGTCCTATGATTATTTAATTCATGACTTCGCATAATTTGATTATTGGTTTAGCATAAAGTACTATTAAATTCGAGGTCATTAAACATTGGTGAGTTCCATAATACTCATAGTAAGTTTGGGAGCAAAATTACCTGCTTTAATCTTAGGAAAAGATTGTATATATGTATAAATTAAAATATAAAATTGCGAAGATTTTTGATAAAGAGAACTTTTGTGTCGCGCCGTATAGAGGTGTGGGGGCGAGGTTGCAACTGTGCATTGTGTCGCGCCGTATAGAGGTGTGGGGGCGAGGTTGCAACTTTAGATTAAAGCGTTTGCATCGGAATATGGAGTAATTGAGTGAGTTTGGAGATGATCTCTGAGACTAAATTATTGATGATAATAAATTAAAAAATTGGCTAATAATGAACGGTGGTTTATTTTTTTGAATTAGCGGTGAGCGACTCACCTTGTACATGAGCAGCAGCTTGAGCGCGTAGCGCATCAGGAAGATGACCGACAGCCACATGGCGAGCGCGGCCAGCAGGCAGGCGACCACTTGCCACGGCGTCGACTCGCTGCCGAACATGTTCAATTGTGGAACTTCAACATTCACCAGATAATAGTAAATAAATTGCGTTTATTTAAATTTTCATATGTACGGACGCCGGCCTTTACGACTCAACACTCGTCTCGCCAGAGCGCCCCCGAGCGAGAAATAAGTAATTATACAAAAATAAGTAATATTAAATTTAGCACATCCGACAAACGGCACGTGTCGTCGCTAAGTGAACCAGACGAACTGAATCTTTATATTATCACATAGAAATCTCGAACGAGTGTTTCTATGTATTTAAAGGAGATGAGAGCAAACAATACAGGCATTCAAGTCGAAAATAACCTTTCTGGTATCATATGGCACATCTGAGGTGAGCATTGTATTCTGGGTTAACGAATTCACTTATCGCGATTTACGACGTGACGAACGTGTATTGAAGAATGAAACATAAAGGAATCGTTGAATAAATTAGCTCGGTTTGATCGTCTGTGTCACCTCACCTGGGAAGCAGGGTCAGGGCTTTCTGCACCAAGCCGAAGGGTATGTCGAAGCCGGCGAAGTGCGCCGCCGCGAGCACCGTCCACAGGAAGTACAGCGACTGCAGGTGGCCGGGGTACACGCCGTTGTGGATGCTGTTCTGCGAACGCGACACAGAGACGGGTGAGACATCGGCGCTCGGACTGCTTCCACTGCATCTCGACACACTCGGAAGTCTGCGACATCCACCGTACTCGTGAAGCCAGAGGCGGTGAAAAAACGCTTTCGCTTAATTCATCGCCTCTCGTCCTCTTACAGGGATAAACCGACTTCTTACAGGGATAAACTGCTATCAAAATGACAAAATAGGCTAGGTGACACTTTTTTAAAATTGTCTGAATTTTTTTCTTTCGTTTGTCTATATTTCAACTGTTTCATGACGTCACTATAATAAATCCCTTACCCACCGGTTTAGCACCGCCTTCAAACTGATCATCAGTTAGAACATAATATGATACATAGAACTTATTATGATGTTACTTTCCACTTTTTAGTTTAGTCAGTATGTTTTATGTTTTTGAAGTCGGTTGATTTTATTTGAAATTTTATTAAAATTCATTATTTTTCCATTTTTAGTGAAATCATCCTAGATATTGATCTAGCGCCAAGGGTATGTTGCAATGAGTCGCGATAAAACATTATATGGAATAGCGACTGACTGACTAAGATTCAAACAAATTAATGAGTAGGCCACACAACAGTCACAACCCATAAAGTTGAAAAGTCCTCATCAATACAAATAAATCGAACCCAATCGCAGGGTAGTTACTGTAAGCAGATAAGTAACTCCATAACTGACCTTCATCATCAGACCCAAATGACAGTCACAACCCATCTAGGTGGAAAGTCCTGATGAATACAAATAAATCAAACCCAAACACAATGTAGCTACTGTAAAAAGTAGAGGAGTTCCATTACCTGTCTTTCGTCTTCAACATCAGACTTCATAACCCAGATAGGTAGTAAGATCTCAGCAATAGGAATCGATCAAGCCCAATCACAAGGTAGCTACTGTAAATCGTTCAGGAGTACCGATACCTGTCATTTGTCTTCATCGTCAGACCCATGATGATAGTGGAACTATCTAGGTGGAAAGTTTTCATCAACTTCAAGACTTTTTTCAAGACTATCTAGGTGGAAAGTTTTCATAAATACAAATTAATCAAGCCCAAGCACAGGGTAGCTATTGTTAACCGTTGAGGAGTTCCAGAACCTGTCCTTCATCTTCATCATCAGACTTCTAATGATAGTCACATCTAGGAGGAAAGTACTTGTGGACAGAAATCAATCAAACCCAAACACAAGGTAACTGTTGTAAACCGTTAAAGAGTTCCCTCGTGTGTGTTTCGACTTCATCATCAGATCGACTTCAGACCTTTATTTAGTTGTAGTGCTTCGAGTAATCAGGTAACATACATACATACAAAAAAATATACAGACGAATTGAGAACCTCCTCCTTTTTTTGAAGTTGGTTAAAAATGACATATTATATACTGAACCACTGTAACGGGGTGTTTTATATATTACGACTCGTTCTTATTTACTTTTTATTATTTGTCAGTATCCATTTAGAAATACGCGACATCTATAGCGGAGAGGCCGAGGTGGCCGAGGTGGCCGAAGTCGCAAGGAAGTGGAGACACTTCGAGTCAGTAGATGGCGCTGCTCACCACTGACACAACAAAAGATGTGAACCCAGGTCTCGAATTAAAAATGAAAAGTAGTAGTCTCGATCTGTCGATACTACAGAGTTTTGCAAAGACCTATAAACTCTTAGTATGAAAGTGCAAAGAGTAAATTATTATACAGGGTTTGTCTTTGTTTTGTGAGTGATATAGCAAATCAAATCAAATCAAAATTCATTTATTTCAATTAGGCTTAGTTTACAAACACTTTTGTAAGGTGAGGTATATGTCAAAATTTAATTTAAGCTAATGGTGGTAATAACAGACGAAAACTTAAAATTTAAGTTACGAGGGTTCCAAACGCGCCTTGGTCCGAGAAAGCAGCAAAGTTTTATGCAAGTACTGGCTTCATAGGGCTGGCTTTGTAAAATAGGGAGAGGGAACGTTCCGTCGGTCGGGCTACATCGAGGCCCGAGTGACGGCAGGTGACGGCAGATGACGTCGGCGTGTCGTCATGTCGTCGTGGCGCCATCTGCCGGCGCCGAGGGTCGAGGAGATTTCTTGAAATATGGTGTAAAATCAGTGTAGTTTTGTATTTCTCCTAAATTCGTACACATTGTTACAGTTCTAGGTCGTAAATAAATATGATGAAAGTTTCAACCGTGTCTATGGTTTGTGCGGAGGGAAATCCATCGGTAGCATGCTGTCCTGTGTTTTATATAAATCGTCCCGTTAGTGTCGAGCGTTAAAACATGCCTTTGTTTCAGGACGGGAACTTTAACAAATTATGAAATCAACAAATTAAGGAAATTAACAAATTATGAATAAAATCAAGAATGAAAATTACATAAAATTGAAAACTTGGAAAAAACCCCTGAAGGTCATGAAATGATTAATTACACTCTCGACCAAGTTATCAATAGTCTCTTTCAGTGCACTCACATTTGAGTATATTTGCAGACATTCGGTTATTCTTACCCACTTTCACCCCCCAGAATCTTTAAATGGCACAACCGATTTTCATCAGACATATCTAAGAAAACTCGCCTATAAATCACCTGTCATACAAAAAAAAAACAAAATTGCAATCGCTTCATCCGTCCGGGAGCTATGGTGCCACAGACAGCAGACAGCAAGCAGACAGACAGACGGACAGACAGACACGTCAAACTTATAACACCCCTCTTTTTGCGTCGGGAAGCGTTTGAAGAATATTTGTGACTAATGAGAGTGATAATAATTTAGCTTCATACACGACGACGTAGTCTGATGTTCAAAATGGCGGATGCAGGGCAGAGGCGAACCGTCCAGACCGGAGCGACGGTTCGGCCACGGCGCGCGTCGGCCGGAGCCGACCGTACGTGACTCCGGGGAGGCGGTCGGCGATAACAAAAACCGAGTCGTTTATTGTCAAATCTTTAGTAATCGGTAAACAAAATATTGTTGGTGAGGCGCGGACGTACCACGTGCAAAATTGAACGGAAATTTGATGATTGACGTACCACGGAAATGGAGCGGAGGCCGGGCATATTCTTACATCGAGCGCGTTGTACTTTCGAACCTACTCAAAATGTAGCCGTGGCCGCTGGTTTCGATCGCGCAAATCAAATATTTTTTTAAATATCACCGTTATGTAGGTGCAAATGATATATCGCGCTAGTCTGATTTGGACCATCTTTTAGACACGACGCAAACACGAGGAGCGCACGACCGAGCGGTGGCCTCGTCGGGCGCCGGCCGCCGCGTCGTCGTCGGTCTGTCGGCGGGCGCCGCGGGACTTCCTGCCGACACGACGAACGCGGAGACAACGAAGAGAGGTCGCGACGCGAGGACGGCTCACTCCGTCTCGGGACGTCCCAGACCGTTCGGAGCGCCCGGCCACCCTACAGGCGTCCCGTCGACGACACGAGCGGGGAGCGCTCGGTTAATCTAAATCCAAGGCGTACATCAATCAGAGCGCCCGGACAAGGTTTCGCATGCGTCACAGCGAGCCGGCCGACCGCGGGCGCTGGATACAAACAATGATATTACAAGTTGAGTTTCATAGAGTTATGAAACGTAGCGTTTTCTTCTGCATAGTCACACATACACACGGGCCCGCGTAGTGATCGTGTACCTACTCTTTGTACGGGCCTACGGTCGAATACCGAAACGTCAATTGAATCATCCATTTGAAGCCTGTGTACGGTTATCTCGGTGTACGGTTCTAATATTGAGTCCCTACATCGATCTTAGGGTTCCGTAGTCATCTAGGAACCCTCGAGAGTTTCGCCACGTCTGTCTGTCTGTCTGTCCGCGGTTCAGCGCAAAGACTATCACTACAATAAAGCTTTAATTTAGCATGAGTGTGTACATTAAAAATGTCGAAAAACTCGAAAATAATAAAATTAGTCGTCGTATATAATAAAATTATCGTATATAAATATATAACAGCTGAGTGGCGATTGTAATTTTATGATTTATAGTCATACAAAATTCAAATAATTGTTAATAAATTAATAGTTATTAGTGAGATAACTCAGTCTGTTGAGACCAGAAAGCTGAAGTTTGGACTGGTATATAATATACATAATATATTGATCACGTGTGTAAAGTGAAATAGAAAAGGATAGTTTTAAAAAATTTTCCTTGCTGTAAGTAAAGTGAGGATGATTTTTATCCCGTGTATCCCATAGTGTTGTGTAGGATATCGGTGTCGGTATTTCAGTGCATTATTAGCGTTTTAAGTGCTAATTTAATCTACGGAATCCTACACTGCGCGTGGCCCGACACGCACTCGTCCAGTTTTAGTAGGTACATGTTGCGACAGCGCCGCCAGAAATGCATCACGTTCACGAGATACGGCCCGTTCGCCTTCGGGTACGGAACCCTACGACGAGGAGCGGTGCTCACCCTGAACCTCGCCAGCCGCTTCTTCCAGGAGCGCAAGCCGGACTCCCACACGAGGTACAGCACCTCGCGGTCGAAGTTCACGTCCCAGCCGTCGTGCGTGATCGCGAACGAGAACGCCACGGCCGAGTGCGCCTCCGCCATCTCGAGGGGTCACCGCCCGCCGCCTGCCGCCGACCTGCGAACGCGTGCACCACACATTCACCTTTCACTTCACGCAGAGAGGCAACTCGTCACAGTGCACTTTGTCAAATAGTGTCAACGACAAAGTATGGCTACAGATATGTCGAAAGTGCGAACTTTACCTCATAAGGTACCAATATGTTAACTGCAAATATTGATTATTTTTTGTAAAGCTTCTATTTTTCTTGTCTATGACAAAATTGTATATAAAGACAAAATTACTTAAATAATAGCGAAAACTCCGCTGCGAAAAATCAAAGAAATCGTTTCTATCTTTCTTCTGCTTTCTACTTTCCTGGAAAATTGATAGTTTTAAAATAAGTGAATTATTAAAGATAAACCACAAATGGAAAACTCGCAATCAATGATTCCAATCCCAGCATGTGTTTGTGTAAGCGTATGCGTATGCGTTTGTGTGTGTACAGGCGAAATACTGTTCAAACTTTACACAACAGTTCAATTATCAAACGGCTCCTTGCTAACCGCCACTACAACCATAATGATCGTTTACGTAATTTATTGCCATTCATTTCTTTATTATTTACTAATTAATAATATGTTTGAAAGTAGAATGGTGAGCTGAACTCTAACTAGCTGTAGCTCGTAAAGCAGTGGAGGCCTGAGCCCAACGCAGCGACATCACGTGACACAGTCGGAGGCTCGCAGCATTGCTGTGCATCGCCACTACGAGTCGTCGCAAGCGCATCGCCCAGCGGCCGCTGCAGCTAATGATGTCGCTAGCCTCTATAACATTTCAATTCGCTCTGCTTCGCAAGCTTCATTATTATTGTCATCAAAAGCATACACAGTCGAACATAAAGCCTCCTCCATATTGGAAGTCAGTTAAAAAGGTAGAATCAGTTCGAAATTTAATATACATGGTAATTATTGTATGTGCAGTTGCAAGATAACAAAATACATATTTATAGCAGTTTTGCCGCACAATATCAATAGTCCTGCCAAAAATCGTTAGAATGGACAAAAAAAAAATTAAGAAAAATATTAACTATAAAAAAGTATCATTCAGAAGTATGGCAAAACAGTTATTGATAAATGTTGCGATAAAAATGGGAATCTGCAAGTTTTTCGCCGAAAATATAAAATAATTTCAAGACTTAAAGGAATCGACTACCGGCGACCAAATATCTTTCTTTGATCAAAGAATTACTTGATTCTAAATTTACTATATTTTTCGATGCTCAGTTTTTATAAAAATTAACTTGAAAGTTTATTAATGAAATTTTAAAATTTCTACTTTAAAAAATGTATTACATTTGACATAGTTAAAAACATCCTTTTTACTAAATATGTTTCGAAAAATTTTTGAAGAATTTCCAAAAAATAATTTTTGCTATTTTAAAAATATTTTTTTTTATAATTACTTAATATTGACCTCAGTCTGTATATTTTTTTTTCTTGAAAATCATTATCTAATATTTTTTATAGACTGTGTATTTTATTTTATTTTTTTTTATTTTTATTTTATTGAGGGCTTACAAACAACATCATAGTACACAATCATATTATCATATTAGTAATATAAATAAAAATTATAACTATGACACCAGCTTCGGAAACCACAGATTACAATACTATAAAGTAGACTACTACGTACCTAAATACTTTATATAAAATTATTACAAACAAATTTAAAAAAAAATTAATTGAAAAGTGAATAAAAAAAAAATGGATGAAAGAAAAGACTAAAGACTAAAACTAAATTATTAATTAACTAATAGCTATAAACTCTTTAACCGTTTTATAACCAACCTCTTGAAGGTACCTACACGTGTAGAAAAAATATCAATATTATTGAAGAACTCATTGTAAGATTGCGTCATTCTATATAATGGAGAACGTTTGCCCGCATTTGTACGGCAGTTGGTGGTAGCAAAGAGCTGATGCGTTCGAACACTTCGCATTCGAGCCCTGAGTGGTACTTTGTAACAAATTTTGCGCGTTAGGGCTACACAATCGTACTTATTATTACATAAATCATACAAGAGCATGACTTCGAGTTGCTTTCGTCTACACTTTAAGCCTAGTATATCATATTTTTCAAGAAGTTGGTTATAAGAAAGGTAACTCCGAGTACATTTATAGTGCATCCTGCGTAGAAATTTTTTTTGTACTGTCTCGAGGCTCTTTACATATTTATCATAAAACGGATTCCAAATACAAACACCGTATTCTAATTGAGAACGAATTAGTGATTTGTATAAATGTAAATACGTTGCAGTTCTTTTAAAACCATTACTTGCTCTCATTACAAAACCATACATTCTATATGCTTTATTAATTATGTTTTGAACATGTATATCAAAATGTAAAAAATATTTTTGACACTAATTCAAGAAAAATGTTACTGGGTATGCAAAATTACTTGAAACTTTTTACAATAAAGCTATTTTATATAGAGATACACTAGTTCTAGTTTTAGTTATAAAATGAAATTGAAAATTTTGAAAAACCCCCAAAGGTTATGAAATTATTAATTACAGTAATCAAAAATCAAGTCATCAACATTCTTTCAGTGAGCTTTCATTTGAGACCCCCCTCGAATATGTTTGAGACCCCACTCAAATATGTTTGAGACCCCACTCGTCTATGTTTGAGACTCCGCTCGAATATGTTTGAGACCCCGCTCGAATATGTTTGAGACCCCACTCGACTATGTTTGAGACTCCGCTCGAATATGTTTGAGACCCCACTCGAATATGTTTGAGACCCCACTCGAATATGTTTGAGACCCCGCTCGAATATGTTTGCAGACATTTGCTTATTCTTCCCCACTTTCAACACCCAGAACTTTAAAATGGCTCAACCAATTTTCATCAAACATGTCTAAGAATACTTGCAGTAGGTCACCTTTCATACAAAAAAAACTAAATTAAAATTGCTTCATCAGTTCGGAATCTATGGTGCTACAGACAGACTGACAGACAGACATGTTAAACTTTTTGCGTTAAAAAATACCAAGTAGTTGTGATTTTACATGGATAAAAAAGTTCGCATAAGTATAGGCTCTCGCTAACTATGTATTACAGTTTTTTTTTATAAAAACTGCAATTTTGCTTGCAGAAAATAAAAAAAAATACACCTCTTACAGAATGTTATTCAGAGTTGAATGAGCTATCGCTTGTATTTTTCCTCCTCTAAATTTTTCTTCAAAGTCTACTTTGGAAGTCTGTTTCGCAACTTTCAAATGGCATTGTCCTGCACTTTTTGTACGGTATATGTTAAATAGTGGCACATGAGATTATGTTGTTCGTAGATCCGTTTGCATGACGTTAATACTGCAATAATACAGTATTATAAATGTTCAGAAATACTTATAGTCACTGTTGATAGTAATTAAACATTCAAACCTCACATAAATAAAATTATAAAATTACGATTGATAAAAACCGTCATCTCCAATTCTTAAGAAATTTAAGGCAATGCCATCCACCGGCAAGTTTATTGAGATTTTTTCTGGGATAGCTAAGGGGTAGTGAGGTGATTGAATTTCTCAGTTGTCGAGCCACTTTTACGGGGTCTTTATATGCAGGACAAATGAAAAAAATGCGTTATGAAATACTCGAAAAACAGCCGTTTTGATTCACCAAGATAACGCCCCCCCGCACAAGTGCCAAATTGCGATGGCTGGTATTGAAGATACTGGCTTTGAATTGATAGAGCACCCACCGCATGTCGCCCCTAGTTATTCTCGTCTCTTTCCGATAAAGGAGCACCTCAGAAGTCAGAAATTTGATGATGATGACACAGCGATTCTTTTTAAGAGATCAAGACTTCTAATAATTTGTCTTCAAGACTTATAATAATTTGTGTTGCAGTCAATGACAATTTCTTTAACGATTATATATTTATGTTTAAATATAATTATAATTTGTTAATAAAATTGCAATGTCATTGGTCCTTTAATTAACGAAGTGTATAATATATGACAAAGAAACTGTCTATAAATTATGTACCTTCCTAAACACTTTATTAGTAGTTAATATGTTTTGAGCTCTAGCTACTGAGAGGCTTATGTCTTCACATGTGATTTGAAACACTCTATCATGATACACTCATAAATGGCGAACTACTAATTAGATATTAACTAATAGTAATTTTAATTAAGTAGCTCATATGTACAATAGTCCTAAAAACCTCATTTTTAAAAAATTAACACAAAGGAGGTCTTATTTTTGCAATAATGCTTCATAGCATAAATTAATGATACTTAATTAATTATAAATAATAGTTAATGATACATTAGGCATTGTTAAATACCTAAGGTATAGTTTGAAGAAAGCATTAACATATATCTCAATTATACTTAATCACCTTGAAAATTAAAACTTAAATGTCTTTAGTGTGTAACATTTTAAATTTTAAAAATGTGTATTCTTGTTTTGACAAAATACACTGTGACGTCATAGCATGGTCACATGTATGTAAATATATACACGCTAATATTGTTGTATGACTTAAACCCTGAGAATGCCTTTCTGGAGGTGTGAGGAGCGTGTGTATGTAATGCAAGAGGTGGAGGATGCCAAATCATTTGACTTTACTGACAGTATTAGTCAGTGAATTCATTTTTGAAAGCACCATGGGAAAGAACTGTCTTTAAGTTAATGCTATGTTGGCTACGCCTTCAAAGTGATCAGAAGGTAGCACATGCATATGTTATTTTTCGCTTTTTAGTTTATTGTTGGTGATTTTGAAGTTTTTTTTTCTGTTTTTAGTGTCTCCTAGCATAGTAAACTATAGTACCACAGTACGGTAAATGTAGTTTTTTTTCATATGAACACAAAATTACTGAACCGATTTTCATGAAAATTAAAAGGGACCAATCTAGATATACTTCTTCAAACAAAAAAGAATTTTCAAAATTGGTTAAGAAATAACAAAGCTTACAAACATTTAAAATAAAACACATGCATTGAATTGAAAACCTCCTCCTTTTTTTAAGTCGGTTAAAAAGAACAAAGATTGAATAAAATGTATCAACTGGAGGAGGCAAATACATAACAAATTTGAAACTTGATAGTGACAGTACAGTCTACTGAAGTGCTGGATTAGTGTGAGACATATGTATGTACAGGTTTCCAAGCGACGTGTGACGGTGAGCAGTGACCCTGCCTTCTACGTCCAAGGCTGATGGGTCCATTTTCTAGAACTGGTAAATGTTTATACAGATTACAGACACGAGTTTTAACAAAAAATATCACTTGAAATTTTGATATTTTACAAATGGATCCCTGAATCTGAATAATAGTGTTTCCAAACCGACTATATTTGTAAAGACCTATCCAATGATAGCCCACACTATCTGATAAACATGTAAAAAAAATATCCCCACTTTACATGTATCTACTCTAAAAAAATTTTTTCAAGATTTTATTTTACAAAGTTGACAATATTTCTAATGTGGACTAGGTAACCTGCAAGGATTCTATACACTTTGGAGTGAAATAATTCCAAAACATTCGCCTGACCCACAACCCTGTCCACACTACAGCAGTACGCAAACATCTGCTACGCACACACACACACGCATAACTGGTGTCAAAGTCCAATCTGAGAATGCTTATTTAATTTAACTACTGTACTGTTGATATTATGGTCCCAAGAAAAGGTTCACATTACTTTATCAGTTATTTCGTTTGATTTCAACATCATAATTACCTTAACGTTAAAACACCAATAATAACCACGTTTTATGAATGCGTCGAATTGCTTCCTTACACACATTTTAAAGTTCGAAATTTGGTACTTAAAACTGAGCAGAGTCCTGTCATGATTTTTGAGTACTCTTAAACAAAAAATAGCATTACCTTTACTTTACGAAGTGATGTTAATAGCTGCCGTGCGTCGTCGACTCGTCAAATCACTGGCATTAACAGTAGTGCACCTGTGTCCCGTAGCCTGTAGCCTATCTTTGTAGTCACTTCACTGTGTCTGTACCGAGTCGTGTTATTAAATATTATTAAACAACGCTTTGACCAACATACTGAAAATTAGTGAAGATCGATCACATAAAAAATGTTCTTGATTAATCAATCATAGAATTTATGAATGTACAAATGAAATACAAGCATGAAAGTTGCACAAGCAGTCAAGCACAGATACGTATGGTAGTGTATCTATTAATCTGTGCACAGATTAATAATAGATACTACGCACTACTATGTCACAAGTATTTTTTTAGCCGTTTGTGGTCACAAGCACAGACCACAGTCACAAGTAGCCAACCACAGATTAATAAGCCAACTAACTGCCAAGTGCCACAGATGGCCACAGATGACAGAACACAGATATTTACATATCACAGATTAATTTATGATCCTTTCTATTCTCCAAGTGCAAAGATTATTAACTACTTTTATCTATGGTATCTATGCTCCACTTAGACCATTAATAACAGGACTTGGGTCGCCAACCGTTACCCCTCTGGCAAAGATCAAAATTCTATGATCTAATGCGTTTAAAACTGTTGCTACAGAATCGATGTTTCATTGTTGTAATCGTTTTCGTCGTGTAAGGAGCTCCCTAAAAATGCCGGTTTGTGTAGTTAAATGGCATAAAAAACGGCCAAAAACTTGTAGTTTAGTAAAAGATGGAGTAACGTTTCATTTGAAAGTATTTAAACCTTAATTTTATAAAATTTTTAATATAAACAATTTATAAAAATAATCGATTCTTTTGACGTAACAGCCAAACATCGATCAGTAATCGAATATTCTATGTATTTAATCTGTGGATAGTCTAAGCAATGTCACAGTAAATATAAATACAAGCAGTAGTTTGACTTCATACTAGAGGTCGAAACGCGAGCTATACATATACGCACCTTGAACTCAGGGCGTGCGTGGGGTGCAGACAGTCATGCCGCAGTGACGAACGCACGGTGCATTGGATTTTTTAATTATGACAACTAGGAAAAATAGCCTCGCAAATGGTGGGCTATTATACTTATTAAGTTTGTTTAACATTTTGTATTCCAAAAGTATCGTAAATCTATGGTTTCTACCACAGATTTACGATTCGGTACAAGCCTCTACAATTACTTGTACCGAATCGTAAATCTATGGTTTCTACAATTTGGTGCATTTGGTGGTTTCAAAAAATTGGTTTACTGTTTGTTAAATTTAATTGTTATTGTTAACTTGTTATCTTTAAACAAAAAGTATAGTTAGAAAAAAAATTGTTTCATCATCATCATCATCAAAAATTATTATTATGTTAGGAGTTTTATTTTTCACTCAAATAATAATAAGCTGCAATGTATTCAGAATTCATTTATTTCAAGAAGGCTCAGTTTATAAGCACTTTTGAAACGTCAGTTGACTATTTGTAAAGATTCTACCTCCGGTTCAGAAGGTAGGTTCTGCTGAGAAAAACCAGTAAGAAACTTAACAGTTACTCATTTTTTTAAAAATCATACAGTTTTATAATTTACAATTAATAACAATATTACAATTTCTTATAGTTTTAATTCCTGTGTGATGGTGAAACCTGATCTAATGGCTTCAAAGCACCTTTATCATTAAGGAACTCACCAATTGCGTAGTAAACTCGACTAAGTAAATGTTTTTTAACATATTGCTTAAAGTTATGCATTGGCAGGTCCATCACACTTGTAAATATAAATGCAGTCAGAACCCATCTAGGTGGAAAGTTCTCATCAATACAAATTTATCAAGTCCAAACACAAGGTAGCTACTGTGAACCTACGAGGAGTTCCCTTAACAGTCCTTCGTCTTCATTGCCAGAGACTTATTGCAGTCACAATCTAGGTGAAAAGTTATCATCAATACAAATTTATCAATTCCAAATACAAGGTAGCAACTTCCTTCCTTCGTCTTCATCACCAGACCCCTGATGCAATTAATCAAGCTCAAGCAAAAGGTGACTGCTGTAAATCGTAGACGAGTTCTATCTTTTGTGTTTCGGCTCCATTCTTAGACCGACTCCAGATCTTCATTAAATTGTAGTGTTTTAAAAAAACTCAATGTAAAAAATAACAAACGCACTACTCGTAACCCTACGATTTTCGAAAGTTCTCCTCAATTTCTCTAGGCTGTCACCATCAGATCCTGACATAAATAACTAGGACCACCCTTAACGTATACCCTTCCAAACAAAAAAAATATTTTCAAAATCGGTTTACAAATATGACGGAATTGCAAAAAAGACATACATACACCCGATCGTAGAACCTTCTTCTTTTTGGTAGCCGGTTAAAAATGGCTCGTCGCTACTAATGGGTCGTACAGACTACTCAGTTAGTAGTTTAGTTCCTTCGTACTCGTCTAAAATACTAAAGTAATCTGAACTAGGCATAAAAGTTTAAGGCTAAACTGTCATACTTTTAGGTTTGGTAAAATGCAAAACTATAATATTAAATTTCTGTATTCTGAGAAATCTATGGTATTATGAAGTTAGTCGGTTAGGCCTAGTTCCGACTACTTTAATATTATATTCGAGTACGAACGATTTTTGGGCGGCAAATCCAAAAATTGTTCGTACTTGACTAAAATACTAAAGTAGTCCGAACTGGGCTTAAATAACTAAGTAGGTAGTTAATAATTTAGAATTTTTTAGTGCAAGGAATTTACAATTTCTTTTCTTTAGGTTCGGGTCTGGTAGTGAAATATATTAGCTCCACTAGATCGTAGTCACATCAGCGTTAAGTTAATACGTATTTATATAAATACTAGCGGACGCCCGCGACTTCGTCCGCGTGAAACTCGATGTAAACTTTCAACTACCTCTACCCTACCCTACCCCTACCCTACCCCTACCCTACCCCTACCCTACCCCTACCCTACCCCTACCCTACCCCTACCCTACCCCTACCCTACCCCTACCCTACCCCTACCCTACCCCTACCCTACCCCTACCCTACCCCTACCCTACCCCTACCCTACCCCTACCCTACCCCTACCCTACCCCTACCCCACCCCTACCCTACCCCTACCCTACCCCTACCCTACCCCTACCCCACCTCTACCCTACCCCTACACTACCCTACCCTACCCTACCCTACCCTACCCCTACCCTACCCCTACCCTACCCCTACCCTACCCCTACCCTACCCTACCCTACCCTACCCCTACCCTACCCTACCCTACCCTACCATTAGGGGTATAAAAAATAGATGTTGGCCTATTTTCATAGATAACAGATAAGCACAAAAAATTTCATCAAAATCGGTCAAGCCGTTTCGGAGGAGTATGGCAACGATAACTGTGACACGATAATTTAATATATTAGATTCTCCTCCAATTAGAGTGTTAGGCGAGGGTGCGACAACAGTCCAGCGGGCGGGAATCGAACTACCACCCCTCGGTGATCAGTCCGGCCGCTTTGCCGTATAACTATTGAGGCTTCAAAATAATTACTTAGTAAATTTTTAAATTTTTTAATAATGAAAACTAATTATTATTAATTATTTATTTGCTGCAAATTTTAAATTTTAAATTAATTTTAAATTTTAAATATCTACACAGTTTTACTACTCGTAGACTTAAAGTCACTCAGTATATTATCAAAATCAGTTACACGTTCACGTAATATTTCAATGATTAAATCATGAACTCTATACGACATACAAAAGTTTTTAGCGAGGTCACTCTCGTCACAGGGTTTGCAGTCCTTAAAATACGCCGCAGTCGACCCTTTGAGTTCTGGAGAGGTTGCACAATAAATAATCGTACTGGCACCCTGTACCTAGAGCGGTGAATGCCAATGAATTGTAAGTTAACATATTCCATAATATCTGATAACATGAGCATCATCACAATTAATAATACAATAAATCATCATCATCAGTAATAGTCAAGGGAGTCCACTGATGGATATGGCCCCTCGTAAGGATTTCCACAGGAGCTGCTGGCGTACAGCGGCTCCCGTCACCCGCTCGACATCATCGGTCCGCCCAGTGGAGGGTCGACCGGCACCGTAAATGCTTTGGGATCCCGACGACTATCAGCACTTCTGAATACTCATATGCCCTGTGCCGTACACGCTCACTTCAACTCGTTCAAGCGAGTCATTGAGCTGTGTCGCTGAAAATCTCCTCAGTCCTGGTTTAAAAATCAGATCATTGACGAATTAGTAATCAATAATAACACGAGCGTTATAATAATACTCACAATAGACTTAGTGAACGGAAGCATAGCAAAGTACAGCATTTCATAGAACCACCAGTTGCGACATAGACCGGTTCTGATAAACGAGCCCGGGTGCGCACAGAAGACAGACCTCTCAGTACTACTCCAATGGTCGCTCAAATAGTGCACGAGTAGTATGCCGCAAAGCTTCGATATATTGTACGATTTTATGGAAGTGTACTCATATTTAGGTAATGACAGGTCGTCGACATTAGGAATCGGCATATCTCCATTCGGCCATTTTATGTTTCTGAAAGGAATGCACAGGAATAGCGATAAAAGTGTATTTCAAAATCGCCACTCGCGAATTAAATGGCAAACAACGTAAAATGCCACTGACCTATGAGACTCGGCCGACGTGAACACAACTCGCGCATCGGGAGCGAGGGTCGTCGACAGAAGGAGTAACAAATAATACTGACTCAGACAATTCACTTGGAACGTGGTTTCAAGTGTATCCTCCGTCAAGGACCACGGTATACCGAACGTCGCTGCGTTTAGAATGACGATGTCAATTTTTCTACGAACAATAATCATATAACATAATCATATAAAGTTATAACAAATGTTAAGTTTATTTAAAATAACTTCAAAGGAGATCACTTTTCATTTCGACGTATACGGTTTGCACATTCTTTTACAGAGAGCAGGGAAGCTAGATTCAAATCGTAGAAAGAGAGTCGTTCACTCTTCTCGCAGAAATCTTTTGTATCTCGCGTGGCTTTGTAAATGTTTCGACAGGCCATGAGGACGTTGCAATCACGTAAACTCAAACAACGCGTCAACTCTAACCCGATACTGCCATTTGCGCCAGTGATAAGACATGTCTTATTTTCTAAATTAATATCCTTGACTATCTGAAATAAAGAGAAAGTTTGCTTCTATTAAAATGTTTGAAAGTTTGCAGTTAAACTTCATTGCACATCTTTTTTCATTATTGGCACATAAATATAACTGAGCATTAAATTGAAAAAAATAAAATTACTTCCTCTGCTGATGGTCCGAAAAACGTTTTCAGTTCTGTATTTCTTGGAATTTGTTTGAGATAGTTTTCCACGATGTTGTCTTTCCAAATTATCGTACTGATATTATATTTGATAATATTATAAAAGGAAACTTTACTGTAACAAATAGGCGCAGTGACATTAGACATCCAGAACAATGATTTTATATTATTCGAAAAAATGTCGCACCTACCGAACGGAATAATTGATCCCATTGATTGATTTTATCATTTTCTACATCAATGTTTCCAGATAAATATGCTAGTATATTAGTTCTAGTAAAGTTGAGATGTATTTGTATTTTTTGTTGAACCTAAAGAAATTTATAAGAATAAAACAAACTTCTAACACTGCCACTGAAATGCCGTCAAATTTCGTTAGAAATTATTATGGTAGCTTTAGTTAGCTTAGCTTTAGTTTTTATATTCCTTTAGTTGTACCTTTTTACATAAATTAAAACGATTTGATATTTAATAAAATCGGTTTTATTTTTTAAAATCGCTTTCATTTTGTAAAAAGGTATCAGGCAAAGAGATCCTGTGTGTTGCCTAGATTGTCGCATTTTGTCAGATTTGCGTCAATCTAATATCTTCAAATATTCCAGTGTATAGCCATCGATCTAAAACGAGAGCGACCTTCAGTCCTTTAGGGGTAGGGTAGGTGTAGGGTAGGGTAGAGGTAGAGTAGGGGTAGGTTAAAGGTAGGGTAGAAGTAGAGTAGGGGTATAGTAGAGTAGCTGTAGGGTGGGAGTAGGGTGTCTCAAGTAAGGTTTTATTAGCAACTTTCTTGGAAAGCATAAATAACTTATAAGAAAGCTGATTTAACCTAGAACACACATATTCAGTATGCGTTTTCCATGAAAAATGTTTGTCAATATTTAATCCTAAAAATTTCGTTTCATAAGTTTCGTCAATTCATTTGTCCAAATATTTAATGTTTATATCATTAATTGGTATTGCTTTTTATATTCTGAAAATTCATTATTTTTGTTTTATTAAAATTTAACATAAGCGTATTATCGTCCAACCAATTCATAGTATCTAACAGACTGTTATTTATAGAATTCTCGTGTTCAGTAATGTTCCTATTTATATTGATCACCGTGCAATCATCTTTTAGTGCTATTTGTGTTCTATTTATGAGGTATGTTAGAGGGAAATAGACAACAAGACAACAGTCAAACACCCCAAGGCCTACGGGGCCTTAGCAGTAAGAGCGCGCGATTTAAATACAACTATTTTTTATCCAATTTTTATATTACAAGTGTAAAATAATGTGTGTTTGGTAGAACGACTAAAGTGGTACAGTGCAATGCCTGGCTGTTAATCATCGAAAGAGAAAACCCTCAAAATTTTACTTTTCACGTGTCGTCAACCCATATTCGGCTCACTGCTGAGCTCAAGTCTCCTCTCAGAATGAGAGGGATAAGATCAATAGTCCACCACGCTGGCCCAGTGCGGATTGGTAGACTTCACACACGCAGAGAATTCAGAAATCTGGTAAAATATTTCTGGAAATATTAAAATAATTGTTGTTGATATACTCGTAATTGTAATACTACATAATAGGCGAGTTGATACTTTTTTAATGTACTTAAATAGTTTATTATCGATAGTAATGATAACAATCAGTGCACGGTGTACTTAGACCATTAATAACTGGACGTGGTTCGCTAACCGTTACCCCTCTGGCAAAGATCAAAAATCTATGATCTAATGCGTTTATAAAAACTGTTGCTACAGAATCGATGTTTCATTGTTGTAATCGTTTTCGTCGTGTAAGGAGCTCCCTAAAAATGCCGGTTTGTGTAGTTAAATGGCATAAAAAACCGCCAAAAACTTGTAGTTTGGTAAAAGATGGAGTAACGTTTCATTTGAAAGTATTCAAACCTTAATTTTATCAATTTTTTAATAAAAACAATTTATAAAAAGAATCGATTCTTTTGACGAAACAGCCAAACATCGATCAGTAATCGAATATTCTATGCATTTAATCTGTGGATAGTCTAAGCAATGTCACAGTAAATATGCAAGCAGTAGTTTGACTTCATACTAGAGGTCGAAACGCGAGCTATACCTCAATTTCAATTTCAACTTACTAGTTAAATAGATTTTATTAATTAGAAATAAGACTAACTCACTAACATACTAAACTTAAAACAGACACACTAACAATATACTAACATAGAAAAAAAATATTAAAACTGTTACTCTTATTAATTGGATAACTTGTTTAATGTAATAATGTAAGGAATAATAAAGGCTTTGAAATTGAGAAAAACATACGGTTTTAAAGGGCTAACATAATCTACGGAACCCTACACTGCGCGTGGCCCGACACGCACTTGACCGGTTTTTTAATATTTGGTCACGTACCTAGATGGCATCACCAAAATAAACATATGAATACGACCTATCCTTCAAGGTCATCGATTAGTATCAGCCTTATTTAAATCTACCAATCAAAAAACAAAACGCATTTTATTGATCACTTCCTATTTTACTACAATTTACGAAATATTTTATTTGTTTAGATAAAAAAAGTACATTTACAATCACAAAACTAAATGGAAATACAAAGTTGGCAAATGTAATTAAAATGCTGGAGGCAGGCAGCCCTATCACATGTTTACGTACCGCGCGCTGTAAGTATTTATTTCAAAAATACGGCCGAGTATACTGCTTGTATATATTTTTACTGTGCACAATGTGTTTGTTAGTGTGTGTAAAAATTACGCGTGTGTGTATTGCAAGTCAAATTTATAGTTGTGTGTAGTGTATGGACACAGAATATACTTAATGGTGTTAAATGTTTTCGATGTGTGAGTTTACCTCGTCCCCCTCAAAAAATGACAGACTTTTTTGCTGGTGAATTTGGGTGCGAACCGCGTCCAGTTATTAATATAATGGTCTAAGACGGTGTAACACTAGCGGCTTGCACATGCACATTACACACATAGGACATAATTCTATAGTACTTGTACCGACTCTTAAATATATGATTGCACTCATATAAATGTATATTCTAGTATACATATGAATATCTATGGCTGCGCTTGTGACGCCCAAAAAAGTTCACATTGTTTCAAAAAAGTATGAACTCGGAGCCTGTACGGCCAGTTTATGAAAAAGAATTGCCACATGTGACTTCATGTCGTTCTGTGTTTGACATTGACAATTTGACAATGGATTTGACTTTGACGATTTGACGTTTGTGATTTTATTTTCTGTTCGATTTCTCTTCTGATCAATTTCTATTCTTCGATTTTAATTTAATTTTATTGTAAATTTGTAAACTAGCTGTAAATATCACATTTTAAAATAAATTAATAACATAATAGATTTAGCTTGATCTACAGGTGACAATAATGGTAGCTACAATTACCAGAAACAAATAACTGTAAAGAAACAAATTGTACATAGTCATTCAATTTTGTTGATTATTATAATTTTAAACCCCATTAAATTGGACCAAATTCAAATTCCAAATGATGGCTGGGTCGGCGTTAAGAAGACTGATGGCCGAATATAAACGTAAGCATTACATTTATGTTCTCATTCACATACACACTTGTTCCAATAGTAGGGGCACAGAATACAATGTATCCCGAGATTAGAGAATCTCAATACAAAACGACCTTAACGGACCTGTCTACCAAGTTAAATGTTTTTCTAACAAAATAATAAATACTTACAGTGTAAACTCCATGTAATGTCACTCGATGTAACGACAGCCTCGCTAAAGCGTCGACGTCACGTGGCTTTGATTGGTTTAGCTTGCTTTTCATACAATGATACACGCGGTGATTCGGACTTTAGTGCGGATATTTTTTTTCGTGGTTATGTATCATTAATAGAACATAAATCTACAAACAGTTCGATACATTTTATGTAATTTCTTTTCAATTTATGTCTCAGAAATAACAAAATAATGGACACATTACCAAACAAACTGCGCAACTGCTGGCGGCACTTTGTAAGACGCCGACAAAGAAATACCGGCAGTAGTCATATCGCTTTGGCTTCGGCTGACAGGGGTGGCAGGGGTGAGGGGATCGAAAAATCCCTGAGGACGCCTGCCGAATTGCCGATGGGCGGCCGGTGACAGACAATCTGCCGTTGCGTCTAACACAATGGGGCGTCCCACAGGGTTCAATTTTGGGTTCTTTTCTATTCCTAGTGTACATAAACGATTTACCACACCATGTTAGCGGCATCTGTGAGATAGTACTGTCTGCTGACGACACATCCCTAATTTTTAAGAGTGACAGAAGTAAAGATAATTTCGACGATGTAAACCGTGCCATATTGCATGTGTCGCATTGGTTCACTGTTAACAACTTACTTTTAAATGCAAAGAAAACTAAATATGTTGAGTTTTCATTACCAAATGTTATAAAATTAGATAAGTCTATAATGATCAATGGTGAAACACTAGAAATAGAGAATTCCACAGTTTACCTGGGAGTGACCTTGGATTCTAAACTTCAGTGGGGTGCTCATATAGAAAAACTGTCAGGTCAAATTAGCTCAGCTGCATTTGCAGTGAGAAATATAAGACAGTTTACTGATGTTGACACAGCTAGACTTGTT
Organism: Bicyclus anynana; assembly: GCF_947172395.1. Classification (NCBI taxonomy): domain Eukaryota; kingdom Metazoa; phylum Arthropoda; class Insecta; order Lepidoptera; family Nymphalidae; genus Bicyclus; species Bicyclus anynana. The sequence goes on from NW_026441252.1 coordinate 133,489, forward strand.
TATTTTGCGTACTTTCACAGCGTAATGTCTTACGGTATTTTGTTGTGGGGCAAGGCTGCTGATATACATTCCATATTTGTACTTCAGAAAATTTTAATAAAAAAAATACAACCAACTTCAAAACCTAAAAACGTACCCACTAAACTAAAAAGCGAAAAATAACATCATAATATGTTCTACCTGCTGATCAGTATGAAGGCGGTGCTAAGCCGGTGATGTATTAATTCAAGCCATGTGAGAATATCTTATAGATTTAGATTTTGCAGACAGTGTTGTTTCATGTGGTCCTTATTATTGTTATTATGTTTGTTTTACACTGGGTTTTACCTTTAAATAAAAACTATTATTATTATTATTAAAAGTGCTTGTATACTGAGCCTACTTGAAATAAATGCATTTTTGTTTTTTTTTTTTTTGCGTGTGCATTTAAGTCGAATCATGCTTTAATGCAAAAGTTTGCATAATAATAATCATCTATTGTATTTCATTATTCCATTCGAAAGTTCATAATTTTTATTATTATTACTATGCATGCACTTCAGGCATTATTGATGGTCCTAAATAAAGTATGAAGGGAAAATCGGTACTCAACTCAAAAATGACGACCTTTAATCATTATAAAAAATAATAGGTACAAAAAGCAATATGGTGACTCTCAAATTCTGTTTAAATGTTTAAACTTTAGCTAACGATAACTTTGTTATTTTTGAGTTAAAAATAAAGAAAAAATACGTGAAAAATTTTGTTTATGTACAAAATATAAAAATATCGGTACTAAAAAAATTTTCTTCCTGTATAACATTACACCCACTCTCTATAACAACAACAATTAAGTAATAAAAAGTACATTTTGAGTTGCCAAAATTAGTGAAAACTGCTTAGCTGTGTACATTCTTTTGTTGCTTTACTATCCTAGCTTAGCCCGTAATAAACTCGATTGTAAGCAACCAAAATGAACTTTCTGAGAAATTTATTCTTTTGTGTACACTGTTGTTGACTATGGCTAATAAGTAGAAGTCATGGCCTTAATCTGTTATCATAGAATAATCATCATAAGTTGTACCCAAACTTTGTCACAGTGTATTTGATGAAAAAGTTTTACTCATATACATTGTTCTTCTTTCCATTTAAGGACAACTCTCTGTAATGCTATAAAATGTACAGTCCCTTCAGTGTAGTTATATGGAGTTTACACTGTACATCAATAAATACACTGCCAATGGGTTGCCTAACAAAGGAGATGTCCCAAAATAGACCCAGAATTGTTACAAGATTGTAAATTGAAAAATATCATGTCTCTCAACTACATATATCTAATAAAACTACTTCACAATTATCATTTAGAAACATATAAACAGAAGTGTGTGAACTAGAAGGGTATGAAAATCTCATTATAAACACATTTTCATTTCCTTTTAATGTTTACTGCCATTTTATTTACAGCTACAGCAGTGGTACATACGATACAATATAAGTATTTAATATAATACTTTTTTTGATATCGAACATCAAATCACTACTTTGAATCTTAGTATCGCAGAAAAGTATTGAATCGATGTGCTGATATCAGTCTTTAAATAATTATGCATTGACCAGAGAGAGAGAGAGACAAATATCTTAGCGTTCCATGGATTCATCATGCAGGTAGAGAGTAAAACACCAAGCAAAGTCCAGGACTACTGGATGTAGGGTTAAGGAATTTCTCGACGATCGATCAACACTCCCCCTACTCTGCTCGTGTTGTTCTCCCTACCTATTCAAATTTGGTAAGATCCTCTTAGAGCAGTTTTGGATACTCGTTCTAATATAGAACCAGCTGCACTACAAGAGAGGCCAAGGTCTTCAAGCAAGTTGTAGAGAGATTTGGTTGGTAATCCTCTCCAACTACTTACCACATAGCCATTTTTAGTTTGTTCATTTGTTAGGTCATAATATTAATTCACTTTTATACTATTATACTATGGTCCTTCGGAATGTTAGTCTCCCACGGCACAGTAAGCTCTACAAGTACTATTTGCTTTGTTTGTTTGGACAATAGGAAAATGTCTGGTCTAGATCTCGAAATAGCGACATCCGCTGGGATTTTATAATGTTTCTCATAAATATCCATTAATAAAGTCCCAATCAGGTGCAGAACCTAGGATTGAGTAAGGCTTACTAGATGATTTTTGTTATTGAACCTGCTTTGACGAAGTTAATTTGTAGTCAATCCTTTTTGAGCTCTAGCTACTGAAAGGCTTATAGCTTCACGTATAATTTGAAGTACTCTATCATGACGACGTGAGTAAAGACTCCTATCCACCTTGCATCCAACTAATACTTTGCTGTTGCCATTGCCTCACCAGATGCATAGCAAGATTTTCAGTGGCTCATCCATGATCCATCATACTAAGTTGCTCTGATCGGGGAGAGTCATTTGAAAGGCATTAAGATGTAATAAGGCAGGAAAATCTTAACTATGAACTTGAAGCCAGTGCAGGAGTAAAAATGTATGAGGCTTTTTAACCTAAACTACTAACTTATATTGACTGTACTAATATAATGTTAATTAGATTATCGATTTATGTTTTTCCCATCCCTAAAAATATTATCAACTTTACTATCATTTCAGTGCAGTAGTGGGTCAATCTCAGGTGGGTCAGGGTGCAACTGGACACAAACTGCAAGGGATCGAGAATTATGGAAAAGCTTGGAAACCTTTGTCCTAGGGGACAATCTGACGAACTCTGAAGAAAGGCTATATTATTATAATTATTATTTTGACTCTCATTTATTTATTTGTCCTTTTTTAATTTTTAACAATGTTAATATAAAAATATAATACAAAACACTATTAAAAATTAATAAAAAAAAATCAACCCTTCCTCTGCGGGATAATTGAGTGTCCAAGCAACCGGCAGTCAGGGTCTCAGAGTGAGGAACCTACTCACAATACGCGCTGTCTCAAGAATCATTTGAAACGGCGCTTCCTTTCTTTGCCTTCTGTATCCGACTCTTGATCCAACAGTTAAGTGAGAGCTTCTTGAGATGTTGTTCGAAGCTTTTCGCTATAGGACCATTGACTGCAACAACTATTGGAACAGTAATAGTTGACTCAACATTCCATATGGCGGTAATCTCGTGAGCAAGGTCCAAGTATTTTGATACTTTTTTCTTTATGGCTTTAACTAGATTATTGTCACGTGGAACAGTAATATCAACAATTATTGCACGGCGCACTGACCGATCTACTAGCACTGTATCAGGTCTATTGGCTACAATATACCCGACTGTGATAATCGTTCGGTCCCAGTAGAACAATATGCTGTTATTTTCAAGAACTAACGCTGGGTCGTATTATTAGTCAGTATAGCCTTACCACAGTAAGGCATCTTAGAATCAATAAGGCTATACCGAAGAGCAAGCTGTTGGTGGATTATCTTGGCTACTTGATTATGTCTATGCAAGTATCCTTCGTTAGTAAGGTGAGAACACCCGGATACAATATGCCTGAGGGACTTCCCAGAACGATGACACGCTCGACAGATGTCTAGAGTGCCATCTTTCATACTATGTTTCCGGTAGTCTCAGGTATTTATATGTCTATAATTGCACAGACAAAACCCTCGGTTTCCTCAAAGAGGAATTGCAACCAAGATACAGATGTTATTTGATCTACGTCCGGCCCAGTAGGGGCCTTATAAAATTGTCCATGCAACTCCTTGCACTTCCGTATTACCTCACAATCTGAGTTACTAATTACTATAGGCTTGCGTAAGTTCTCTTTACCAAGGAATAACGGTGTAGGACCCTTGTCCTCTGCAGCAACATCCTGATAGATACTCGCATTCATCATGAGAAAATGATCTCTGTCTTTACAGTCCAGGGAATACAGTTCTGTTTGAGTTCACTTTAGAATGCCAAAAGTGTATATGAGTAAGGGCATGACCCAGCTATTGAACACACGCACCTTGATAAAAGACTTTTTAGGACTTTCCAGACGGCCAAAGAAGCGGTCCTTCACTACCTGTCCCTGCCTCAATACCAAGTGTTTCTGTCATTCCAAGGTATTTATAGGTCTCGCCTTCATGGAGTGATCTGAGAATGACAGTTTCGGGGGCGACGAAGGACTGTCATGCATTGTCTCATACATGACTCAAGAAAAGAGCATAGTGTTGCATCAACCTTGTACAACTGTATGACCCTCATGAAACCCTCATGAAAGGCACTGAATCATAGGCCTACTTGTAGTCGACCCAAGTAGCTGTGAGATTTTTTTCTTTTTTGCCGAACCTGTTGGCTAATAGCAGTGTTCATGAGGAGAAGTTCTTTTGTACCACAAGACCGGGCCTTACATCCATTCT
>NW_026441253.1:0-22500 GCF_947172395.1 Bicyclus anynana
CACGCCGAGACCCTTTCAGTAACTGTCTCTGTTGGTGCATTCTCAAGCTGGGATGAGAGGTTTCGAGTATGCACCCATCCGTTGCCTAGAACACATATCGCTCCGCGTTTTTATTCGTTTTTAGTGGTAAAAACCGGAGCTAGGCGCGCGAGTTTTTGTGTGGTGATAAATAAGTGTGTGTCTCGCCAGGATTATCGTTTGCAGCACCATCCGCCAACGGGATCCTGAGTTCTGGAACCTGGACTTCAAGGTAGAATAACAGCTAGAGGTACGGCGGAACACAGTGTTCCTTTACGTCAATTGATAGTACTTTTTACGACCTACGCAGCGGTGAAAGCGCCAAGAAGATTGGGCCTCTACATCGGGAGTTATTAACATCTGAAATTACCGATTTCCCACGTGGTGACCGCATGGAAAATTTCCAATAACCTCAAATCTAGTCGGCCAGCACGTGTAAGTGACGCAACTGTGTAGTTTACCATCGCTACTAGGCCCTCTCTAACGGACCGAGGACTTCGCCCGAACACGGAAACCAGACCTGATCTCCGGACCTGAAGGTACCAGGCGACCAGTAAGGATCTCCTGCTCTATACATCCTGGAGCACTAGTGTTTGGGGTCATTCCACTCGTCCTTTAAAGACCTTTCCAACCAGCGTGTGGTCCAACACCAATCCCCCCCCCCACCACCCCCCACTCGTATTTTTCAAAGTACTGCTATATCGCACCCACACGAAACCTCCCCCCCCCCGCTCCCCCCCCCCCCCCCCTCCGGGTTCCTTACCCCTCAAGCGATATCTCCGAAAGTATTAGAGATAACCACCCTGTGTGAGGGCTCGTTCAAATCAGCACGGAAAAGGGAACATTTTGGCCCCGCCAGTTTTTCCCCCCGCTCAAGTCCCTTCACCCCCGCGGGCATATCTCAGGATATACAACACCTACACTAAACTGTGAGGACTCATTAGAATCGTCAGGAGGAAAGGAAATTTTTGGCTCCAACAGATACCCCCCTCCGTCGAGATTACCTCACCCCCGCGGGCCATATCTCGGGAAATATCAGAGCTACCCTACCTTGTGAGGGCTCGTTGACATCGGAACAAGAAAAAGAACACATTGGCCCCGCCAGATTTCTTCTCCGAACATCGAGATTGACTTGGAGCAAAAACAAAACCCTGAAATCCACAAACAACAACCACCGGGCACATCACGCACACCACGCGGAACTTTTGCGCCTGGGTGGAGCATACTCAGTTACATCAAGACCGGACAACCAACATCAGTGTCTGGACTGTAAGTTAGTGTTAATTAGCTAGTAAAATAGAATATAGTTTTAAAATATAGCACGTAGCATAATTAATCTAGATAGTACAAAGAGCAACATGTCGATGTCAGTAAAAGGCAAAACCACACCATCTGAGGTTGCAACGGCGCCCTCAACTTCATCATCAAGGTCGGTAAATTCCGTAAAATCTGCCCCACTTTCAATGGAGCAAGTAAGCCAGAAGGCAAAAAAGAACAGGCCGACAAAATCGTTGAGGGAGAGGGTGCTGGTGCGGTCAGCATCTCGCCGGTCCTCATTGAGCGAGGATACACAGGAAAAAGGTTAGGTTGGGTTAGGTTGGGTTAGGTTGGGTTAGGTTGGGTTAGGTTGGGTTAGGTTGGGTTAGGTTGGGTTAGGTTGGGTTAGGTTGGGTTAGGTTGGGTTAGGTTGGGTTAGGTTGGGTTAGGTTGGGTTAGGTTGGGTTAGGTTGGGTTAGGTTGGGTTAGGTTGGGTTAGGTTGGGTTAGGTTGGGTTAGGTTGGGTTAGGTTGGGTTTTTTTTTTTTTTTTTTTATTAATAAAACTAGTATCCACAGACGGTTCGTCCGTGCCCTTTTTTATGTTTATTAGTAAATTTATTATGTTACATTTTATTTGAGAAAAGTAAAACATACTCAGTTACATCATTAAGTATATCTAATTAGAATAATAACTATAATTAATGCTATGTTAATGTATATCTATATATATTTATTATTATTTATATTTTTTTTTTTTTTTTTTTTTTTTATATTCTTCTTTTTTTTTTTTTTTATTAATTTATTTTTTTTTTTTTTTTATATTCTTTTTTTTTTTGTTTTTTTTTTTGTTTTTTTTTTTTTTTTTTTTTTTTATAACTATATTTTAATAAGAAGTACAGACTTTTTTTTTTTTTTTTTTTTGTTTTAATTTCTTTTTTTTTTTTTTTTTTTTTTTTTTTTTTTTTGTTTTTTATTGTATATATTGTTATGTTTGCTTTATAATTTCTTTATGTATCTAGTGGCACGCTTAGTGAGGATTTCACCACCTTCTCATCCTTATTGGCTATCGCCATCCTTGTATTGTACTCCCTGATGTTTGCCGCGGAAGCAGATGTCGCCCGGGTGATGAAGTGGGCGGTAGCGTCACTGTTGTCATCGGTAAAGTATGTACACCATACCGTGTGACGTGAGACTGCCACTACGGCGTGGGAGACGCTCTCATATAGCTGGATCTTTTTAGCAGCTGTTCTGACGATTATGACCCTTTCGAATGTAGCTCCCTGTGCCTCATGAATGGTATTCACTCGCGATCCCTCACCTTTTCCATACCCTTCGGTCTTAAGCATTTCCTTTTCGCCTTGGGTATGGGTAAGGTACAACGTGTTTGTAGAGTCTTTCGGGATTTGCGATCCTGAATACCTTCTCAGCTCCAGAGACCTTACTCGAGGTTTGGACGAGTATATGCCGTTGTAGACTTCACTTAACGCATATGCTACATCCATAGGGTTCCTGTGCGTGCATAGCAGCTCTTGATTGACCCGTGCTACTTGGTTGGGACGGCAGTAATGGAGTTTGAAAAGGTTGTTCCTGTCTATGAATGGCAGTTGATTTTTATCACCAATTAAGAGGGTTTCGCTCGCTCCTACCAGTTTGGTTGCCATGATGATGGCGCCGAAGTGGTTCATCAAAGCTTCGTCGACGATGAGACGCGTGCATCTCGATCTCGCATGCTCTTGAAGACCATTCACTAATACCGATGCCATCGTCCGAACTTTCACTTTGGCATCCTTTCCTATGGTTGGAGTGAGCCTCTCTCTTAGGTCTTTGGCAGCTTCTGTTGTTGTTGTTATGACTACGTCACCTATTGGATCAAAGTTGTTTATGATCCATGTTGTTTTACCGCATCCTGGAACTCCGTTGACCCATGTAAATTTGGGAACTGTCCATTGTTCCAGGGACTCGTTGTTTATCCCAGCAATAGTCTTGGCTCTCTCCAGAGTTTTCTCGTTGAGCATAACTCTGGTGCATCTAGCCACCACGACTATTGGGGCGTCCTGCGGTACTTTAAACTGTTGAGGTGACGTAGGTCTAGTTTGTTTTTTGTCCTCTTGAATACGGTCGACGAAACCGTATGTTGCACTATAAGCAACCATGTGGTCTCCCGATTCTTCACCTATGATGTTCTGTTTGGTGTTGTTGTCATAAATCGCTGCTTCCGATTCCTTGAGCCTCACCTTTAAAAGGCCAGTGTTGCCGAAGTTGTAAGCTTGTAAGATTTCTTTACAGATTTTCTGGCTAACGACTTGCTCTGCTGTAGTGATAGCTTGGAATTCTAGGAAAGCGTTTATGACATGATCTAGGGGGCCACTCGGTTCCCTGAGCACAGGAGGTACTACTTGACCTTTTTCTGCCATGGTGCTTGTTGAACTAGATGTTGTTTGTGTTGTGTTTGGTTGTTTCTGTGTAAATGTCTGTAAGGCCTTTTCTACCCTTGTTGTTGTGTTTGTGATGTTTATTTGCTCTCTATTGCCGGAAATACTGTGCATGGCTGCAGAAAACCTGCTCACTGCGGTTCTGAACGTGCTCTTCATTCGTTCTGTTGTCGAGCTAGATTTTGGTTGGTTTTCCAGTGTCCTTTTTAGTTGTAGTTTTTCCGAGCCGCTTGGTGCTTCAGGTGTTCCCGGGGCCGCGGGTGGGTGTTGTTTGTTTGGTTTAAGAAAACTGAGGTCTTCCCCTCTGTTTTCGTACACCACTACCTCATGTTTTACTGAAGCTTCCAAACAACCTATGTAGTCATCCACCGTGCCCTTCACATATCCTACCGCCATTGCATCCACGCTTATGCGTTTCGGAGTTACTATATTTATTGTGCTGAGTTCTTTGAGAACTTTGCTTGCCTGAGCAAATGGAGTCACCAGATTGTTCCATTTGAATAGTACGATCTCTTTGTTTCTTGATCTTACTATTCTGCAGTGCGTATCGGCCACTGCTGTCTCAGGCAATGCGTTATAAGTTCTTCTCCTCATGGTGTTTCTAGACGTGCTTCCGTTAAGTAGGGTCGCCAGGCCTGGTGAAATCACCACTCTGCCTCTGGCATCTGCGTTGCAGAAGCTTATACCCAGCCTTTCCGTGTTGTTATCCATGAAGAGGGCCACTCCACGGAGCCGTATTCCCGGCTCACCTTGCCCTCCATAGTGCAGCAGCTGGATGATCGGCAGCTGTCGAACTTCAACTGTGGGGGCGTCGATGGTCTGTGTGGTCGGTGAACGGCTTCTTGTGGAGGAACCCTGATCTTGTGTTCCGGGTCTGTTAATGGATATAGAGCTGTTCCTATTGGCAGCAGTCCTAAAAACTCTTTCGAGGAACTCAGTGAGGTATTTCCTTGTTTTAGGGTCTGCCAGTAGGGTGTGTAGAGCGTTTAATGTTATTTTTGTTTCTGTTTGGACCTCGAGTCCCATCCGCAATGCCGCAAAACGCGGACAGTCCAGAATGATGTGTTCTACGGTTTCTGCTACGTTTTCGTCGCATTCACATCCTGGGCTGTCTTTGAGCTTGAACCGGTGCAGGTATTGCGCAATTCCTCCGTGGCCTGTAAAGGCTTGACAGAGCAGATAGTTCGCCCCAATCTTCCTCACCAAGGCGTAAGCCGGGCCTACATCAGGGAAGAAGATTTTGGTGATCTGTCCTGTATCAGAGGTGAAATACCTATCCTGCCACTTGCGCACTGATTCCTCTCGTATCTTTCTTTTAACATAGGATAGAGGAATTTTCGCATAGTGGGTGGAGGTATTGATGTTAATTGCTGCGGTTTTTGCCAGTTCATCCGCTCTTTCGTTCCCGGGCGTGCCGATGTGAGCTCTGATCCAAAATAATCTGATCTTTTTGTTATTGTTATTGCATTTTTCAATGTTTATTTTTATTTGGCGAGCTAATTTGTGAATTGATTTGGGATTTTCGAGCAACTCAAGGGATGATCTTGAGTCGCTCATGATGTTAACTATAGGAGCATCGCTCCGTTTTGCAAGCAAAACTGCTTTGTGCAGTGCATAGAGTTCTGCTTGAAAAACGGTGCATGCTGGGTCTAATTTAAATTGGAGGAATTTGTTTTCAACTCCATTCTCCCACCATGTAAGGGCAGCGCCTACTTTGCCTTCTATCTTGCTGCCGTCCGTGTAGATGATCGGACCTGTTACTTGGTGGGAACTTAGAGTTTTCACGTCCAAGGTTTCGAGGATCTCAAATTCCGTTTTGGTGAAGGTAGAGGGGTGAGGCTGGTCAAGGTAATGGACCCATTGTTCCATTTCTCTATCTGGCGGTAAAAAGTCGTTCGACTTGCCTTTTTTCGCCATGTAGAGTTGCGCAGCCTCTTGAACCCTTAGGTCGAGTGGGAGTAGCCCCGACAGGACTAACGCGGAGGTGAGTGAGACCGTACGATACGCCTTGCAGATCTTTTGTGCGTATCCCCTTTGGAGTCCATCTAGTAGATTACGTATCATTTGAAACTCCATTGCGGGGTACCATACGCTTGCTGCGTACAGTGCAATAGGCTCAATCACCGCCACGTAGATGGTCCTTGTTATCTCACTGTTTAGACCCCAAGTCACCCTCGCTGCGCATGCCAGTTGTTTATATATATCAGCCGTTTTCTTCCTGATGGCTTTTACATGCGATTCGAAAGTTAACCTGTGGTCTATGATAAGTCCAAGGAGCTTGATTTCTTGGACTAGCTGTATCCTGTTTTGGGACATATGGAGGACTGGGAGATCGTATTTAAGTTTCTTTGTTATGATCATCGCATTGGTCTTATGTGCGGCGAAGTGTAACTTATTTCGCTTCCCCCATCTTACCACTCCTGCGAGAGTGTTGTTAGCTGTCTCCTCCATTACAGCAATATCGTGACCTGAGAAAGCAAGAACCACGTCGTCCGCGAACGCTTGGCAATAAATCCCTTCGTCAGTTACTTTGTGTAGCAGAGAGTCTAGGATAACGTTCCAGAAGGTTGGCCCACCGATGGATCCTTGGACGCATCCCTTCGTCGTGTTCCTCTCGAATGCTGCTCTGGCGTAGTTGACCCTGATTTTCCGGTCAGTGAGATATGAACATACCATAGCGTAAAGGTTTCTCGGGCATCCCATCTCGATTAGTTGGTTTTTGATTGACGGCCACCACGCATTGTCGAAGGCTCCCTCTATGTCCAGTGATACCAACAGAACGATCTTCTTGTTGCTAACTTCTGTCCTGATGTGGTTCACTAAGTCATAGAGGGCGTCCTCGGTTCCGCGCTGTGGCATGAAGCCATATTGAGCTCTGTTGAGGGTTGGTAGAGTATGCCACTGCAGTCGACCTATCATCAGCTTCTCGACAGTTTTGCCCAGAATCGATAACAAGCCGATTGGTCTGTAAGATTTAGGATGGGTGTAATCTTCTTTTCCTGGTTTGCGGAGTATAATGACGTGGGCCAGTTTCCATTGCCTAGGGAAGTATTGTAGTGATAGGCACTTGTTCGCTATTGACATGAACAGTTCCCTGTTGCAGGCTATGGCCCTGGTGCATATGTCCGCTGTCAGCCCATCCGGTCCTGGGGCCTTTTTTGGATTCATGGTCTTCAGCACTAAATCCAATTCTGCCGATGTGAAAGGTGGATCGTCATCAGGCAGTCTTTGCAGTAGGGTTTCATGATTACTTTCCATCCGCTGTCTGAGCTTGGTGTGGTATGAGTTGTCTGTGGTCTCCGTGTCGTCTGGGTAGAAGGTTTTGGCAAGGAGTTCAGCCGACTCTTCCGGGCTGAGGGTGTTGCCTTCGTTGTTCTTAAGCAACGTGTCCTCCTGCCTTCTTGTCGTTTTCCTTATTACCCGATACACCCCATCCCACATGCTCTCTTTTTCCTGTGTTGTACAGAACTCTTTCCAACTCTCAGTCTGAGCTTTGTTGGCCTCTTTGGTGTATTTTTCTTTTATTTCTATGTAATCTTCTATTACCTTGGCTCGTCTATGTGGCGCTGCATTTCTTTACATTTACGCATTACGCATCCCGTCCTGAAATAAGACAGGATTACTGTCTTATTTCAGGGCGGGTATGTGGGACTCGCCAGCCGTGAAGCGGCTGGAATACCCACTAAAAAAAAAACCAACGGTGTGGATGGTGTTATTGCAACACCTCAGTGCTAATGGGATACTCCGAGATGTTGCAAAATGTGTAAGATAGGTGAATGAAATAAGTGTGGAGAATTACGTTATAAGTATAAGTGGAATGGATGACAGATAAACTGTATTAATAAAAAAAAAATAATCATAAGTGTTAGATAAAAATAAAAGATAATTAATAGAATATTACGGTAGGATGATTATGTTATAATAAATAGAGTATAATATATATAAATATATATATACACCTACATACATACATAATAATAATACACACACATACACATATATACACAAATACCCATATATACGTATACACATACACACATATACATATATATATACAATAAAACTATAAATAAAATAAGGCTAAACGATAGTTATCTACATATTAGTTTGATTATAGAATCATTTATATGAACACATGACACGGTACGATACATTGTAAAAATTATTAAAGTTATTAAAATTTTAAATGGTAAAATAATTAAAATTATTCATTAATTAAAGTGTACAAATGAACACATGAACAAAAATGGACCCTACAATGAAATTAGCATATGTACATTAGTGAAATAATTGAACGTGAGTGGAAAAGGTATTTACAAATGGATGATAATACAAAAATCAATGGAAAGAAATTAAATTAGTGATTAAGTACAGTTACACAAGAACACATGATTCAGCCAGGGCGTAACAAAAATGGTCTTTACAATAAAATCAGCATACATACATAAATTTTTTAAAATTTTAAATAGTAAAATAATTAAAATTATTCATTTATTGAATTGTACAAATGAACACAAGAACACATGAAGAAAAATGGTCAGAATATGTACATTAGTTAAATAACTGATTAGAACGTGAGTGGAGAAAATATTTACAAATGAATTTTAATACAGAAATCAATAGAATGAAATTAAATTAGTGATGAAATCCAGTTGCACAATTGCAGAGTATGTAGAGTATTAAACAGTCTGGTTGGTAATAGTTATAGCACTAGTTAAAGTTTAAGGGAGGGCAGAGTGTTTTTTTTTTTTTTTTTTTTTTTTTTTTTTTTTTAATTTAATTTTTTTTTTTTTTTTTTATTTTTATTTATTTATTTTTTTTTTTTATTTTTTTTTTTATTTTTTTTTTTTTTATTTTTTATTTTTTTTTTTTTTTCCTTTACGGCCCAGCCCTCCCTTCCGTCGTATAAACATATGTGCAATTATAACCGAAAGATTTGACCAGAGAGAATAAGTGACTTCAAAGTATGTATGTAAGTATGTATATTCACAAAATTAATGGTAGAGCTAATATAACTGACACAAGTGAATTTTAAGTAAGTGGAAATGGAATATGTATGACAAGAAAAGATAGTAAGGCACAGTAAGGTGCAGTGGCGAGAAGGTAAAATGCTCAAATTACTAATAATTATTCTCTTTTCCTGTTCTTTCTCTTTTCTTCCTTTGATATCACTCTCCTTCTTTCTGGTCACATCCTTCAATTAATTAATTCCAAGGAATTGGCAATTGATCCCCCTTACTCCTTTCAATAGTTTAGTAGGTGGCCGGTGATAGCCCGGGCAACTCGAAAGCACCTCAGAGGTGTGGAACCAGAAATATCTGGGGTAATGGGGATTACCTTGGTAAAAGCCATTTTCGTAAGTAGGATGTTTCCTCTTAAAGTGACGGATTCCTTTTCCGCTTTTAAGAAAGATACCGCAGAGCACGCACTGCATGCCCCTCTGTGGCTTAGTCAGGGTGGGTGTAGCATGGGTGTTTATTGATTGTCCACAAGAGTCAGAGATCGGGGAACTTATCGGGGAGACCATGGGCGGTAAGTTTGTGAGAGCTTTCGCGAGCCTTAACGCGGAGGCACCGTAAGTTGCCTGCGTGTGAGGAAGAGGGTCAATGGGTGGTGAGTTGGCTAATTTACTGAAATTGAAAGGGGGGTATGATGGAGGTGGGGCAGATGTGGGAGACGGTCCGCGTGTATTGATAATCGTATGGATTGTATTAATGAGAGCAGTGTTGGAATGTAGCAATTGCTGCGTCCAGTCCCGCAGACGTTTCAATTCTTTGCGGTGAGGGCAGGTGGGGCAGCAGGTGCAGACCTCCCCAGTTGCGGACATAGTAATAAGTGCTATATATTTTTTTTTTTTTTTTTGAATTAAAGATTAGATTTGAAAAATTATTATGGTATAGTAGCTGCGGTATATTAATTAAGGAAACAAATACCATAGGAGGTAATAACGAAGAACAAGAGATCGAACGGCGTATTGATATGAGCTGGTAAAAGTTTTGGACCATGAAGGAAATCCTAAAAGGAGATATTCCAGTCCACCTAAATAAGACCGTACTAGATACCTGTGTCCCACCTGCTCTCCCGTGTGGGTGCAAAAACGTGGGCTTACAATGCTGAAATAAAAGCTACAATAGCAGCTTGCAAATCAAAGTGCAATAATTTAATAGCATAAGCTAGGGTTATTATTATGGTACAGTAAGTGAATTAACTAAGTATTATTGAAATTAATAAAAGTGATACTAATATGATGATAGCTAATTGTTAATTGGTTGTGTCTGTATGTGCAGTTTGTTCTTTATTGAATGTTTTTAGCTGTTTGATGATATAGTGTAAGTGAGTGTGGAATGTGTCAATGAGTGTTGGTTTATCCAAGAATGTTCTGACATCGTAAGGGTCTATGGTTTCTGCTGCGATAAGATGGTCTGTACGGGTAGAGGCAAATCTAGGGCAGTCTTGAATCAGGTGGGAAAGTGTTTGGGATGACTGACCGTCACAGGGACAGAAGTCATTATCAGTGATTTTAAATCTGTGTAGGTAGGCTTTGTGATACCCATGATTCGTTAAATATTGAGTTATGGCAAAGTATGGTCTGACAATCTTTAAGTAATTGTTTAAGTCTGTGATAGTAGGGAACCGTGTAGTGACAAAAGTGCATTCGGCGTATAAGTCCTGAGAGGCCTGTTTGGATACCTGTTTGTTTTCATATTTTATAAAGCTGATGGGAATGTGGTAATAGTCAGGTTTCTTGTGAAGTGAGGCCGCGTGCTTAGCGGCCTGATCAGCCATTTCGTTGCCGACGATGCCTACATGTGCCCTGACCCAGGCGAATTTAATTGAGAGACCATTCAGGTTGGCATAGTTTAATTTGGAAAAGATCTGTACGGCGAAGGGGTTACAGCTGTTGGGATTACACAATTCAGTCAGACCGGCTTTAGAGTCAGAGAGGACAAGAGAGTGGGGGATTTGATTGGAAATGATCCAGTTGCAGGCACCGCTAATGGCGAGCATTTCCGCCTGGAAGACCGAACATTTACTATGGAGTTTGAGGTTAGGTTAGGTTAGGTTAGGTTAGGTTAGGTTAGGTTAGGTTAGGTTAGGTTAGGTTAGGTTAGGTTAGGTTAGGTTAGGTTAGGTTAGGTTAGGTTAGGTTAGGTTAGGTTAGGTTAGGTTAGGTTAGGTTAGGTTAGGTTAGGTTAGGTTAGGTTAGGTTAGGTTAGGTTAGGTTAGGTTAGGTTAGGTTAGGTTAGGTTAGGTTAGGTTAGGTTAGGTTAGGTTAGGTTAGGTTAGGTTAGGTTAGGTTAGGTTAGGTTAGGTTAGGTTAGGTTAGGTTAGGTTAGGTTAGGTTAGGTTAGGTTAGGTTAGGTTAGGTTAGGTTAGGTTAGGTTAGGTTAGGTTAGGTTAGGTTAGGTTAGGTTAGGTTAGGTTAGGTTAGGTTAGGTTAGGTTAGGTTTTTTTTTTTTTTTTTTTTTTTTTTTTTTTATTCTTCTACTATGAAGAATGGCCATTTATCCTCCGATGTGGTGGTCGGAGTTGTTTTATATCTATGTATGGGTTTTTTACTAGTACTGGTATTAACGGGACAATGGATTTGTAATTTTTATCAAAGTGAGTCATATTATTCAATAATAATAAACACACATAAGATCTGTATTACTTATTCCTCTTAATAGCAGTTCTAGCAACCTTAGTGCAGAAACTTAATAGGACTTTATAATTTTTTCCTGACAAGATTTCAGGTATAGATTCTTTGCACAGGTTCAATTGCAGTTGCTGTTGTAGATCTTCTCTTATTTTATCATGTTGAGGACATTCTAGTAGCATGTGAGGAATGTCCTCTGCAATAGCACTATTGCAAACACAGCCGAAGTGTTCTTTGCACTTGAACCTGTGCAAGTAACCCGCAAACCCTCCATGGCCTGTCAGTACTTGCACTATTGTCGGTGTAAGTTCGATCTTTTTGAGTATGACATGAGCGTCATTTAATTTTGGAAAAAATATTTTTGTTGTAGCTGCTTTGTCATTACTTATATACCTATCTTGCCAAATTTTGATTGTATTTAATCTAATTGTCCTCTTTATAAACGACAAAGGGCACGCGTTGTAGTCGGGAGCCGTTTTTTTCTTTAGCGCTGCCTCTTTGGCTAATGCGTCTGCTCTCTCGTTTCCCATTACTCCAGCGTGGGCCCTTATCCAATATAATTGTATATCTACCCCTTTCTTTGCCAAATTTTTCAAATTTTTCCGTATTTCAAATGCTACTGGATGGTAGGTACTAGTGTTTTTTATCGTTTCCAAAGATGATCTAGAATCGCTTAAAATATTGATTTTTGTTTCTTTAAATTTTTTAGCAAGTTCGGTGGCTCGGTATAAGGCAAGCATTTCTGCTTGGTATACGGAGCAATAAGGTGACAAAAGAAATTTCTTATTCCCGATTTCCTTGTCCTCTTTCCAATATGACAATGCCGCACCCACCTTGCCACCGATCTTGCTACCATCTGTATAAATGTTTATCCCCTCAATGTTATGTTTTTGAATTGTTCTGACGCTCATGTCTTCCAATTTTGTAAAATTCACATCAATTTCGTCAGCTGGATGTGGAGCGCTCAGGAAGCACTTTCTTGTTTCCATTGAAGCATCCCCTATGAGTTCTTGGGGCTTACCCCGTTTTGCCTCGTACAACTTAGCGGCTTCCAACACTCTTAGGTCCAATGGCATAAGTTTGGCCAAGGCTACAGCCGCAGTAAGTGACACCGTCCGGTAAGCTTTGATTATTTTAAGTGCAAACCCACGTTGCACTGCTCCAAGGTGTTTTTGGATCGTCAGCTTTGTTGCGGCTGGAGCCCAGACACTAGCAGCATAGAGTACTATAGGCTCTATTACCGACACGTATATTATCCTGACTATCTCTGAGCTCAGTCCCCAGTTTATTTTGGCTGATCTAGCCAGCGGCTTGTATATATTTAAAACCTTTGTACAAATATATTTTACATGATTATTAAAAGTCAAACCGCTGTCTATGATCAGTCCTAAGATCTTAATTTCTTTAACCAGGTCGACCACTCTCCCGCCCATGCGTATGATTGGGGTGTTATACTTCAACTTTTTTGTTACAACCATCGCACTTGTTTTGTGCGGTGCAAATTTAAGTTTATTTTGATTACCCCAATCATACACATAGTCGAGAACCTGGCCTGCCTCCTGTTCGATAGCTTGTGCTGAATGCCCAGAGAAAATCAGGACCACGTCATCGGCAAACGCCTGGCAGTATACTCCTCTTTGCTCTATGCCATCCAAAAGAGGATCCAGCAGTAAGTTCCAAAAAGTTGGACCAGCTATAGATCCCTGCACGCATCCTTTAGTTGTGCTGGTGACATGCTCGTTGTCAGCGTATCGGACACAGACATTTCTGTCCTCGAGATAGCTTGTGATCAGCTTTCTTATATTGTGTGGACACCTTTTTTCCCTCAACTGACATTTTACAGCCGGCCACCAGGCACTATCGAAGGCTCCCTCTATGTCTAATGATACAACAACATTTATTAGTTTTTTATTTAAATTATTACGAATGTGCTGTACCAAGTCATAGAGGGAGTCTTCGGTGCTTCTTTGTGGTACGAAGCCATATTGTCTGGGATTTGACTTTGGCAACACGTGCCACCGGATTCTTCTTACCATCATCTTTTCCAACACCTTACCAAATACCGAAAGCAAGCCTATCGGTCGATAGGATTTGGCGTGGCTATAGTCCGATTTTCCAGGCTTTCTCACTACCACTATTATGGCCTTCTTCCAGGGTGTTGGAAAGTATGATTGTTCCAGACACTTGTTTAATATTCCAAGGAATACCTCCGTGTTAGACAGGATGGCCTCTGCACAAATGTCTGCTGTAAATCCATCTGGACCAGGTGCCTTTTTTGGATTAAAACTTTTTATAGCATGTACGAGTTCCTCTCTCACGAACGGTGGATCTACTTTGTCGTCTACTAACATTTTATCTGAATCTTTAGACTTGCGTCTTGTTTCAGCCTGTTCAGGGCTATCCTCCGATTCCAAGTCTGGTGGGAAGAATGTGTTTGCTAAAAATTTAGCAGATTCTTCTGGAGTCAGTTGATTACCTCCGTTCACGAGTGCGAGGTCCTCGTACCTCTTTGTTGTCTTTCTTATGACGCGATATATGCCATCCCACAAGCTTTCTCTGTCTTGGGTGCGGCAGAACTCCTTCCAGCTATTGACCTGAGCTTTTGTGGCCTCTTCTTCATATTTCTCTTTTGCTTTCAGGTACATCTCCACTACGTGTTGTCTTCTTCGCGGTGCTGCACAGCGGATTCTCCTTTTCTTCGTCATCATTTCTCTTTTTAGCTTATCCAGCTCTACGGTCCACCAAGGTAAGTATGCACGTTTTTTATTTTTATTTAATGGTATCGCTGCTTTGCATGAGTTGCTAACGCTTTTTATATATTTATTTACAATTAATTCTAATTTTTCCTGTGTATTTATTTTGTTAATTTCTTCTATTGATACTTTGTTCTCATCTAATTCTTGTATTATTGCCTGTTTAAATTTTTGCCAGTTTGCTTTTTTTGTATTAAATATTCTAGTGAGTTTTGTATTTCGTTTTTCTATAGTTTCCTTTGTGATGAGATTGAATGTGATGGAGTTATGATCCGAACTGGTTAGCTCTTCATCTACTTTCCAGTCGTCTATCAGTTCAAAGATTTCCTGACTACCCACTGTAATGTCAACCCTGCTTCTATATTCTTTCCCATTCCTTATTGTGAAAAAGGTTGGTATTGTGCCTTCATTCAGGATGTGCATGTTCATTTCCACGAGTGTTCCCAAGACCTCCCTACCTCTTTGGTCCTCCGACGTACTGCCCCACCATGGACTCCACGCATTGAAGTCACCACCAATAATTACGTTTCTCATTTTCAGGTTTTCTATGATTGACTTCAGTTGCGTTAAGTATGGGCTTAAAGGAATATAGTCCTCAAAATAAACTGAGACGATTGCAAGTTCCCATGCTTCTGCTTTAAGAATCATCACAGCTATATTTTCCGTAGTGATTGCAGGACATTCAACGATTTGTATGTTGTTATTGAAAACCAAAATGGCTGCTTTTACAACATTGATTCTATTTTGATTTCGTTGAATAATCCTGCAGCCACTTTGCTGCGCTACTTCTCCTTGTGCCCCTATATAAGGTTCCTGAATGAGTGCACAACATACATTTCTTTTTTGAGCCTCTCGGATCAGCTCTTTTAGTGCCAGCCCTTTACGTTGCAAGTTAGCTTGTACAAATTTATAGCTAAAGTTCACTTGGTCAACATTTGAGACGCCTTTAGCAATAAGCTACATTTGATCTGGCAAGCATATCCCATTTTTTGCGAATCGGGCAGTTGCTGTCAAAACTGTTATGGTCTGTAACTCCCATCTTCGCCACATCACAGTTTCGGCATTTGGCCGCGTCACCGGACATCCAATGGGGGCAGTCTTTTCGCATGTGCGTTCCTGAGCAGTGACTACAAAGGTCAGCCGTTTCTTTGCATAATTTTCTGCCGTGGCCGTATGCCAGGCATCTGGAGCATTGAATGAGCGGCGACTGGTCACTCACCTGCACCCTTTGCAAGTCGATGTGGACTCTGCCCGCTGCCGTTAAGCTTTGCCACACAGGAGGTGAAACCTGGAGGACTACATGGCATTCGTGCGGATTTCTAGCCTTTTTTCTATAGCGCACGCTGGCCGAGTAGTCCTCTTCCGATACTGCACCGAGAATGTTAGTATTCTGTTTTTTCAGTGCATATATTATGTCTTCGTCTGAGTTGGCTGTTAACACGTTTTTTAGAATCACAAGCGGATTTTTATTAGGTTTCTCCTCCATAAGCAGTGTTGGGTTGCCAATCCGTAGCCTTTCTGCTACTTTGGCCAGTTCCTCTCGCGTTTGGCATCCCAACACTACTTTTTGTTCCTTTGCCTTCCTCAGCCTGTCCACTCGTAAGCCTGTAGTTTTGGCGCACACTGCAGAGCGGATCTTAGCGATAACATCCTCACTGGTGTCGTGTGCGTCTACTGAGGACACGACCATTGAGTGAACAGGTTGAGGTTGCGAGGGTATGCCAGCAGGTTTGACTGTCGCAGCAACCGCCGCATAAGATATGCCGTCAGTAACTTTGTGTTTACCAATAGTGTCGGTTAGTTTTTGGACATCCTCTTTGATAGTTTCCACGTTGACACTGGTTGCTACGGCCAGTTCTCGCTGCTGCTTGAGCTCCTCCATGACCTCCTTCGCGAAATCTGCGGCTGTAACAGTTGGTGCTGAAGGGGACGGTGTTTCTCCGCCAAGCCTTAACGTTATTTTGTATAGGCAGGAGAGGCATTCTATCACCGTCTCCTTAATTGTGGCCTTAATATTGCCTGACTGCTCAAGCTGTAGTTTACCCTCCTGGAACAGCTGGTTCGCTACGGTTCCCAGGTCCTCCAGGGGGCCTTCCGCCGCCGACTTCGACAAGAAGGGCATTTCAGATGATGGGGGCTTAGTGTTGAGCTTTTTCCGCTCCGAGTCTGCGTATTTAACATTAATGTTAGCAATATTTGATGCTCTATTTTGCATTAGTGTTTTAGCAGCCATTTTTATATCTATCTAAGTATAGTCAAGGGTGTATATGGCCTCTCAACAGTCTGTAATTACTAGGGCCTAACCCTAACTATACCTAATATAATAAAATAAATAAATAATACCTAAACTAAGTGTAGGGGGTGTAAAAAGCCCGAACAGTCAATTCTTTCAAGTCAAATATTCCTAATCCTAGGAGGTGTAAATAGTTTTATGGAGAGGTGTAAAAGCCTCTCAGTCGTCTTAATCCTAAATTTAAAATTACTTATTAGTTAGTTTGAAAAGAATTGGGAGGTGTATATGCCTCCCAATAGTCCAATTTTAAATTTAAAATAAAGTTTGGAGGTGTAATTTACAAACAAGAAAGAAAAGTATTGTTTGGGAGATGTAAAGTGTCTCCCAAAGTCAGTTAAATAAAGTTTTATCGTCTGCGTAGTTTTTACTATTTTACTATGTTTGAGGGGTGTTAGTTGCCTCCCAAATGTCAGATATACGATAACCAAAGAGACCAAAATGATAAGACGTGTAAACGGCCTCCCCTTGTCAAAACACCACCCTCAAATTTGAGAAATTCCCAACAGAAAATTTTTCGGCTCTCCCTATGGTATTGCTGGAGTCTTACGGGTTAGGTTAGGTTAGGTTAGGTTAGGTTAGGTTAGGTTAGGTTAGGTTAGGTTAGGTTAGGTTAGGTTAGGTTAGGTTAGGTTAGGTTAGGTTAGGTTAGGTTAGGTTAGGTTAGGTTAGGTTAGGTTAGGTTAGGT
Source organism: Bicyclus anynana (assembly GCF_947172395.1). Lineage (NCBI taxonomy): Eukaryota > Metazoa > Arthropoda > Insecta > Lepidoptera > Nymphalidae > Bicyclus > Bicyclus anynana. The sequence goes on from NW_026441253.1 coordinate 17,080, forward strand.
TAGGTTAGGTTAGGTTAGGTTAGGTTAGGTTAGGTTAGGTTAGGTTAGGTTAGGTTAGGTTAGGTTAGGTTAGGTTAGGTTAGGTTAGGTTAGGTTAGGTTAGGTTAGGTTAGGTTAGGTTAGGTTAGGTTAGGTTAGGTTAGGTTAGGTTAGGTTAGGTTAGGTTAGGTTAGGTTAGGTTAGGTTAGGTTAGGTTAGGTTAGGTTAGGTTAGGTTAGGTTAGGTTAGGTTAGGTTAGGTTAGGTTAGGTTAGGTTAGGTTAGGTTAGGTTAGGTTAGGTTAGGTTAGGTTAGGTTAGGTTAGGTTAGGTTAGGTTAGGTTAGGTTAGGTTAGGTTAGGTTAGGTTAGGTTAGGTTAGGTTAGGTTAGGTTAGGTTAGGTTAGGTTAGGTTAGGTTAGGTTAGGTTAGGTTAGGTTAGGTTAGGTTAGGTTAGGTTAGGTTAGGTTAGGTTAGGTTAGGTTAGGTTAGGTTAGGTTAGGTTAGGTTAGGTTAGGTTAGGTTAGGTTAGGTTAGGTTAGGTTAGGTTAGGTTAGGTTAGGTTAGGTTAGGTTAGGTTAGGTTAGGTTAGGTTAGGTTAGGTTAGGTTAGGTTAGGTTAGGTTAGGTTAGGTTAGGTTAGGTTAGGTTAGGTTAGGTTAGGTTAGGTTAGGTTAGGTTAGGTTAGGTTAGGTTAGGTTAGGTTAGGTTAGGTTAGGTTAGGTTAGGTTAGGTTAGGTTAGGTTAGGTTAGGTTAGGTTAGGTTAGGTTAGGTTAGGTTAGGTTAGGTTAGGTTAGGTTAGGTTAGGTTAGGTTAGGTTAGGTTAGGTTAGGTTAGGTTAGGTTAGGTTAGGTTAGGTTAGGTTAGGTTAGGTTAGGTTAGGTTAGGTTAGGTTAGGTTAGGTTAGGTTAGGTTAGGTTAGGTTAGGTTAGGTTAGGTTAGGTTAGGTTAGGTTAGGTTAGGTTAGGTTAGGTTAGGTTAGGTTAGGTTAGGTTAGGTTAGGTTAGGTTTTTTTTTTTTTTTTTTTTTTTTTTTAACGTTGGTCAGAAAAATGCATTTACGCATCCCGTCCTGAAATAAGACAGGATTACTGTCTTATTTCAGGGCGGGTATGTGGGACTCGCCAGCCGTGAAGCGGCTGGAATACCCACTAAAAAAAAACCAACGGAGTGGATGGTGTTATTGCAACACCTCAGTGCTAATGGGATACTCCGAGATGTTGCAAAATGTGTAAGATAGGTGAATGAAATAAGTGTGGAGAATTACGTTATAAGTATAAGTGGAATGGATGACTGATAAACTGTATTAATAATAAAATAATCATAAGTGTTAGATAAAAATAAAAGATAATTAATAGAATATTACGGTAGGATGATTATATTATAATAAATAGAGTATAATATATATAAATATATATATACACCTACATACATACATATACACACACATATATACACAAATGCCCATATATACGTATACACATACACACATATACTTATATATATACAATAAAACTATAAATAAAATAAAGCTAAAAGATAGTTATCTACATATTAGTTCGATTATAGAATCATTTATATGAACACGTGACACGTTAAGATACATTGTAAAATTATTAAAGTTATTAAAATTTTAAATGGTAAAATAATTAAAATTATTCATTAATTAAAGTGTACAAATGAACACATGAACAAAAATGGTCCCTACAATGAAATCAAAATATGTACATTAGTGAAATAATTGAACGTGAGTGGAAAAGGTATTTACAAATGGATGATAATACAAAATCAATGGAAAGAAATTAAATTAGTGATTAAGTACAGTTACACGAGAAAACATGATTCAGCCAGGGCGTAACAAAAATGGTCTTAACAATAAAATCAGCATAGATACATAAATTTTTTAAAATTTTAAATAGTATAAATGAACACAAGAACACTTTAGTTAAATAACTGATTAGAGCGTGAGTGGAGAAAATATTTACAAATGAATTATAATACAGAAATCAACACAATTGCAGAGTATGCAGAGTATTAAACAGTCTGGTTGGTATTAGTTGTAGCACTAGTTAAAGTTTAAGGGAGGGCAGACCGAAGGTTTTTTTTTTTATTTTTTTTTTATTTTTTTTTTTTATATATATATATTTTATATTTCTGTATATATATATGGTTGTGTTTTTTTTTTTTTTTCCCTTCACGGCCCAGCCCTCCCTTCCGTAGTATCAACATATCAACATATTTGCAATTATAACCGAAAAATTTGACCAGAGAGAATAAGTGAGTTCAAAGTATGTCGTTATTTTAGTTATATGCAGTTACAGTTTAGTTTTATTATATTTAGTTATATACAGAGACGCAAAATTAATAGTAGAGCTAATATAATTGACACAAGTGAATTTCGTTACGCATATACAGAGTTACAGAAAGCGTTTGACATAAGCGTAAATGGAATATAACGCGGCTATCCATAATCGATTTTGTCGCGCAGACGGTTGGTCAATTGGTTTATAAGTGGACATGAGTTGGAGGTGGCACTGTGGTTTGTTTTAATGGGATTTGCGGGATCTTTACGTTTTTGTTGTTTGGAGCAATTAAAACAGCAAATTTTGTTTTCGTCTGTGTTGTTAGGGCAGTTGCGATAGTTGTGATCAGTGGATGAGCAGTGTGAGCAGATGAGTGTGTCGGACGTACACCTTTTTTGCGTGTGGCCAAATTGTAGGCATTTGAAGCATTGGAGAAGGGGAACGTATTCCTCGACGTGGACCCTCTGGTGGTCTACGTTGAGTCTGCCGGAAGAGACGATGGTTCGCCAGAGCATGGGTGTCGTAATGAAGACTGCATTGTAAAGTTTGCTGTTTCTATTGTTTCTTTTGAATTTGAATTGAAAGTCCTCATCATTAGTTATCAAATTTCTTATAGAGTCATTTTGGTGTAGGATGATATCCGTAAGGGATTCAGGAGTGGTGGATTTGGAGACGCCCTTAAGCAATAGCATAGGTCTAAGTTTTTTAGCGGGTTTAGCAATGAGTCCACAATTAGCTGATTCGATCTTGTGAAGGGTGATGTCCCGTTGCTCGCAGTTGTCGAATACTAAGCGCAGTTTCTTATTTGGGATTAACTTGACCTCGGCGGGTGAGAAGTTGGTGTCTTTGAAAGTTACGCCCGATCTGAATGCTTTGAGGGTGTGCGAGGCAGTGGGAACGTCCCCGGCCGGAGCGACAATAATAGAGGGTCGATTGGCAGGTATGTTGGAATTGTCCGATGGCGTGCGAGCGGCGGCAGCATATGACCGGTTAGTCGATTTGACGGATTGAGTTTCTAATCTGAAGGCGCTGCCTATCTCTTCTCTAATTGACTCCTTCAGGCCAGCGGCTAAGGTAGTAGGAGAGGCCAACGGATGGGAGGCTAGCTCTCCGCGCAGCATGCGAATTTCCCCTACGCACTCGCTTAGTTCCTTCCTTAGTGTATCATCATTACTATTATGGCTGACAGGGTCGCTGACCTCCGACAGGGCGGCCAGAGTTGAAGGTGTAGTTGTGACCGTACGCAAGTATTGATCAATTGATCGTTGGGTCTCGGCTGCAGCCGCAGTAATGAGTCTCTTATTTGAAGCGGTGACGCTTTTACCTTCATTAATCGCCTTGATGGTAGTAGTTGATAGTATTCTAATCACCTTGGCGAGGGAATCGAGGTCCTTGACCTCAGCGGCAGTTGCAGGCAGCTCAATGTAAGCCGACGGAGGAGGTCGCTTGGCGTTAGCTCCTTTCAGAGTAGACTGAGAGATGAGGGAGGGATTACCTGTTACATTGTCCTCTCCAGGCGAGCTGGATACTCCCACCTCGGTGTCCATTGTGCACGACTGTTGTATTCACTGCAATCCAATTATGCACAGCCACTAATCACTGTCACTGAGTGTACACGGAATCAAGAGGTCATGATGACCAATGTCTATCACATAAGGCACTACACATTATTTTAAGCACAGAGCACAAATCCCGAGAAACCCCCCACTGACCGGGCTAGGTCTCGCTTGCAGGTAAGCTCCGGTCCTCTAACATTGGTCGGTCCTCTGCCCAGGCTGGCCCTTCCTCAGGCCCGGACCTCGTCGCGGGTTCGATCCGGTCGTCTGACCGGTCCGCTCCGATCGTCTGGCCGGTCCGCTCCGGTCCAGGTCTACTCCTCTTCACGGTCGGTCCGGTCCAGGTCCGGTCCTCGGTTCGCGGTCTGGCGGTCTGGCCCGCTGCTCTTTGCGGTCTGGTCCAGTCCTCTGGTTGGTCCGGCCCCGGTCCGCTCCGGTCTCCTGGTCTGCTTCCTTGGTTGGTCGATCCGTGGTCCGGACTCCTGGTTGGTCCGGTCCTGGCCCGCTGCTCCACGTGGTCCGGTCCAGTCCACAGGTTGGTGTTAGTCCTGGTCCGCGCCTCTTCGCGGTCCTTACTGGTCCGGTCCGGTTTCCAGTCCCGGTCCTGAGACCCCTGTCACACCTCACGTCCAGGCTATACGCCCGGACGCGAGGGCATAGGGCCGTCAAGGCCGCCCGCCGAAGACGACCGCTCGCGTCGGCGGTCTGTGCGCGACTGAGGCGGCCGGGCAAGGCGAGCCGCCCACACAGGCGCCCGGCCCAACCACCGCTCCTGGTCCGGTCCGGTCCTCGGTCCGCTGTCAGCCCGGTCCGCCGTCCAGTCGTTGGTCCGACGTCCGGTCCACAGTCTCCTAGGTCGGTCCGGTCCGCCGCTGCTGCTCCGGTCCCCGGTCCGCACCTCTTCGTGGTCTTTACCGGTCCGGTCCGGTCTCCAGTCCCGGTCCTCAGACCCCTGTCACACCTCACGCCCAGGCTATACGCCCAGACGCGAGGGCATAGGGGCCGTGGGGGCCGCCCGCCGAAGACGACCGCTCGCGACGGCGATCTGCGCGCGACTGACGCCCGCTATATAGGCGCCCGGCCTTACCACTGTTCCTGGTCCGGTCCGGTCCTCGGTTCCCCGCTAGCACGGTCCGCTGTCCGGTCGTCGATCCGATGTCCGGTCCCCTAGGTCGGTCCGGTCCGCTGCTGGTCCGGTCCGCACCTCTTCGCGGGTCCGGTCCGATCTCCAGTCCCGGTCCTCAGACCCCTGTCACACCTCACGCCCAGGCTATACGCCCAGACGCGAGGGCATAGGGGCCGTGAAGGCCGCCCGCCGAAGACGACCGCTCGCGACGGCGATCTGCGCGCGACTGACGCCCGCTATATAGGCGCCCGGCCTTACCACAGTTCCTGGTCCGGTCCGGTCCTCGGTCCTCGGTTCCCCGCTAGCACGGTCCGGTCCTCGGTCCGCTGTCCGGTCGTCGATCCGATGTCCGGTCCCCTAGGTCGGTCCGGTCCGCTGCTGGTCCGGTCCGATCTCCAGTCCCGGTCCTCAGACCCCTGTCACACCTCACGCCCAGGCTATACGCCCGGACGCGAGGGCAT
>NW_026441253.1:25000-33436 GCF_947172395.1 Bicyclus anynana
TGTTTTTTTTTTTTTTTCCCTTCACGGCCCAGCCCTCCCTTCCGTAGTATCAACATATCAACATATTTGCAATTATAACCGAAAAATTTGACCAGAGAGAATAAGTGAGTTCAAAGTATGTCGTTATTTTAGTTATATGCAGTTACAGTTTAGTTTTATTATATTTAGTTATATACAGAGACGCAAAATTAATAGTAGAGCTAATATAATTGACACAAGTGAATTTCGTTACGCATATACAGAGTTACAGAAAGCGTTTGACATAAGCGTAAATGGAATATAACGCGGCTATCCATAATCGATTTTGTCGCGCAGACGGTTGGTCAATTGGTTTATAAGTGGACATGAGTTGGAGGTGGCACTGTGGTTTGTTTTAATGGGATTTGCGGGATCTTTACGTTTTTGTTGTTTGGAGCAATTAAAACAGCAAATTTTGTTTTCGTCTGTGTTGTTAGGGCAGTTGCGATAGTTGTGATCAGTGGATGAGCAGTGTGAGCAGATGAGTGTGTCGGACGTACACCTTTTTTGCGTGTGGCCAAATTGTAGGCATTTGAAGCATTGGAGAAGGGGAACGTATTCCTCGACGTGGACCCTCTGGTGGTCTACGTTGAGTCTGCCGGAAGAGACGATGGTTCGCCAGAGCATGGGTGTCGTAATGAAGACTGCATTGTAAAGTTTGCTGTTTCTATTGTTTCTTTTGAATTTGAATTGAAAGTCCTCATCATTAGTTATCAAATTTCTTATAGAGTCATTTTGGTGTAGGATGATATCCGTAAGGGATTCAGGAGTGGTGGATTTGGAGACGCCCTTAAGCAATAGCATAGGTCTAAGTTTTTTAGCGGGTTTAGCAATGAGTCCACAATTAGCTGATTCGATCTTGTGAAGGGTGATGTCCCGTTGCTCGCAGTTGTCGAATACTAAGCGCAGTTTCTTATTTGGGATTAACTTGACCTCGGCGGGTGAGAAGTTGGTGTCTTTGAAAGTTACGCCCGATCTGAATGCTTTGAGGGTGTGCGAGGCAGTGGGAACGTCCCCGGCCGGAGCGACAATAATAGAGGGTCGATTGGCAGGTATGTTGGAATTGTCCGATGGCGTGCGAGCGGCGGCAGCATATGACCGGTTAGTCGATTTGACGGATTGAGTTTCTAATCTGAAGGCGCTGCCTATCTCTTCTCTAATTGACTCCTTCAGGCCAGCGGCTAAGGTAGTAGGAGAGGCCAACGGATGGGAGGCTAGCTCTCCGCGCAGCATGCGAATTTCCCCTACGCACTCGCTTAGTTCCTTCCTTAGTGTATCATCATTACTATTATGGCTGACAGGGTCGCTGACCTCCGACAGGGCGGCCAGAGTTGAAGGTGTAGTTGTGACCGTACGCAAGTATTGATCAATTGATCGTTGGGTCTCGGCTGCAGCCGCAGTAATGAGTCTCTTATTTGAAGCGGTGACGCTTTTACCTTCATTAATCGCCTTGATGGTAGTAGTTGATAGTATTCTAATCACCTTGGCGAGGGAATCGAGGTCCTTGACCTCAGCGGCAGTTGCAGGCAGCTCAATGTAAGCCGACGGAGGAGGTCGCTTGGCGTTAGCTCCTTTCAGAGTAGACTGAGAGATGAGGGAGGGATTACCTGTTACATTGTCCTCTCCAGGCGAGCTGGATACTCCCACCTCGGTGTCCATTGTGCACGACTGTTGTATTCACTGCAATCCAATTATGCACAGCCACTAATCACTGTCACTGAGTGTACACGGAATCAAGAGGTCATGATGACCAATGTCTATCACATAAGGCACTACACATTATTTTAAGCACAGAGCACAAATCCCGAGAAACCCCCCACTGACCGGGCTAGGTCTCGCTTGCAGGTAAGCTCCGGTCCTCTAACATTGGTCGGTCCTCTGCCCAGGCTGGCCCTTCCTCAGGCCCGGACCTCGTCGCGGGTTCGATCCGGTCGTCTGACCGGTCCGCTCCGATCGTCTGGCCGGTCCGCTCCGGTCCAGGTCTACTCCTCTTCACGGTCGGTCCGGTCCAGGTCCGGTCCTCGGTTCGCGGTCTGGCGGTCTGGCCCGCTGCTCTTTGCGGTCTGGTCCAGTCCTCTGGTTGGTCCGGCCCCGGTCCGCTCCGGTCTCCTGGTCTGCTTCCTTGGTTGGTCGATCCGTGGTCCGGACTCCTGGTTGGTCCGGTCCTGGCCCGCTGCTCCACGTGGTCCGGTCCAGTCCACAGGTTGGTGTTAGTCCTGGTCCGCGCCTCTTCGCGGTCCTTACTGGTCCGGTCCGGTTTCCAGTCCCGGTCCTGAGACCCCTGTCACACCTCACGTCCAGGCTATACGCCCGGACGCGAGGGCATAGGGCCGTCAAGGCCGCCCGCCGAAGACGACCGCTCGCGTCGGCGGTCTGTGCGCGACTGAGGCGGCCGGGCAAGGCGAGCCGCCCACACAGGCGCCCGGCCCAACCACCGCTCCTGGTCCGGTCCGGTCCTCGGTCCGCTGTCAGCCCGGTCCGCCGTCCAGTCGTTGGTCCGACGTCCGGTCCACAGTCTCCTAGGTCGGTCCGGTCCGCCGCTGCTGCTCCGGTCCCCGGTCCGCACCTCTTCGTGGTCTTTACCGGTCCGGTCCGGTCTCCAGTCCCGGTCCTCAGACCCCTGTCACACCTCACGCCCAGGCTATACGCCCAGACGCGAGGGCATAGGGGCCGTGGGGGCCGCCCGCCGAAGACGACCGCTCGCGACGGCGATCTGCGCGCGACTGACGCCCGCTATATAGGCGCCCGGCCTTACCACTGTTCCTGGTCCGGTCCGGTCCTCGGTTCCCCGCTAGCACGGTCCGCTGTCCGGTCGTCGATCCGATGTCCGGTCCCCTAGGTCGGTCCGGTCCGCTGCTGGTCCGGTCCGCACCTCTTCGCGGGTCCGGTCCGATCTCCAGTCCCGGTCCTCAGACCCCTGTCACACCTCACGCCCAGGCTATACGCCCAGACGCGAGGGCATAGGGGCCGTGAAGGCCGCCCGCCGAAGACGACCGCTCGCGACGGCGATCTGCGCGCGACTGACGCCCGCTATATAGGCGCCCGGCCTTACCACAGTTCCTGGTCCGGTCCGGTCCTCGGTCCTCGGTTCCCCGCTAGCACGGTCCGGTCCTCGGTCCGCTGTCCGGTCGTCGATCCGATGTCCGGTCCCCTAGGTCGGTCCGGTCCGCTGCTGGTCCGGTCCGATCTCCAGTCCCGGTCCTCAGACCCCTGTCACACCTCACGCCCAGGCTATACGCCCGGACGCGAGGGCATAGGGGCCGAGAAGGCCGCCCGCCGAAGACGACCGCTCGCGGCGGCGATCCGCGCGCGACTGAGGTGGCTCGGTGAGGCGAGCCGCCTATATAGGCGCCCGGCCCAACCACTGCTCCTGGTCCGGTCCGGTCCTTGGTCCGCCGCTGGTCCGGTCCGGTCCGGTCCTTGGTCCGCTGTCCGGTCGTCGGTCCGATGTCCGGTCCCCGGTCCGGTCCCCTGGTCGGTCCGGTCCGCTGCTGGTCTGGTCCTCGGTCCGGTCCTGGTCCGCTGAAGGTCCGGTCCCCTTGGTCGGTCCGGTCCTCGGTCCGCTGTCCGGTCCCCTTGGTCGGTCCTCGGTCCGCTGTCGGTCCGGACCGCCACTCGCACACGCGGCCCAGAGCTCTCGACACGTCCGCACCCGGCGACGAGCGACGCGAGACTGGTTAGGTTAGGTTAGGTTAGGTTAGGTTAGGTTAGGTTAGGTTAGGTTAGGTTAGGTTAGGTTAGGTTAGGTTAGGTTAGGTTAGGTTAGGTTAGGTTAGGTTAGGTTAGGTTAGTTAGGTTAGGTTAGGTTAGGTTAGGTTAGGTTAGGTTAGGTTAGGTTAGGTTAGGTTAGGTTAGGTTAGGTTAGGTTAGGTTAGGTTAGGTTAGGTTAGGTTAGGTTAGGTTAGGTTAGGTTAGGTTAGGTTAGGTTAGGTTAGGTTAGGTTAGGTTAGGTTAGGTTAGGTTAGGTTAGGTTAGGTTAGGTTAGGTTAGGTTAGGTTAGGTTAGGTTAGGTTAGGTTAGGTTAGGTTAGGTTAGGTTAGGTTAGGTTAGGTTAGGTTAGGTTAGGTTAGGTTAGGTTAGGTTAGGTTAGGTTAGGTTAGGTTAGGTTAGGTTAGGTTAGGTTAGGTTAGGTTAGGTTAGGTTAGGTTAGGTTAGGTTAGGTTAGGTTAGGTTAGGTTAGGTTAGGTTAGGTTAGGTTAGGTTAGGTTAGGTTAGGTTAGGTTAGGTTAGGTTAGGTTAGGTTAGGTTAGGTTAGGTTAGGTTAGGTTAGGTTAGGTTAGGTTAGGTTAGGTTAGGTTAGGTTAGGTTAGGTTAGGTTAGGTTAGGTTAGGTTAGGTTAGGTTAGGTTAGGTTAGGTTAGGTTAGGTTAGGTTAGGTTAGGTTAGGTTAGGTTAGGTTAGGTTAGGTTAGGTTAGGTTAGGTTAGGTTAGGTTAGGTTAGGTTAGGTTAGGTTAGGTTAGGTTAGGTTAGGTTAGGTTAGGTTAGGTTAGGTTAGGTTAGGTTAGGTTAGGTTAGGTTAGGTTAGGTTAGGTTAGGTTAGGTTAGGTTAGGTTAGGTTAGGTTAGGTTAGGTTAGGTTAGGTTAGGTTAGGTTAGGTTAGGTTAGGTTAGGTTAGGTTAGGTTAGGTTAGGTTAGGTTAGGTTAGGTTAGGTTAGGTTAGGTTAGGTTAGGTTAGGTTAGGTTAGGTTAGGTTAGGTTAGGTTAGGTTAGGTTAGGTTAGGTTAGGTTAGGTTAGGTTAGGTTAGGTTAGGTTAGGTTAGGTTAGGTTAGGTTAGGTTAGGTTAGGTTAGGTTAGGTTAGGTTAGGTTAGGTTAGGTTAGGTTAGGTTAGGTTAGGTTAGGTTAGGTTAGGTTAGGTTAGGTTAGGTTAGGTTAGGTTAGGTTAGGTTAGGTTAGGTTAGGTTAGGTTAGGTTAGGTTAGGTTAGGTTAGGTTAGGTTAGGTTAGGTTAGGTTAGGTTAGGTTAGGTTAGGTTAGGTTAGGTTAGGTTAGGTTAGGTTAGGTTAGGTTAGGTTAGGTTAGGTTAGGTTAGGTTAGGTTAGGTTAGGTTAGGTTAGGTTAGGTTAGGTTAGGTTAGGTTAGGTTAGGTTAGGTTAGGTTAGGTTAGGTTAGGTTAGGTTAGGTTAGGTTAGGTTAGGTTAGGTTAGGTTAGGTTAGGTTAGGTTAGGTTAGGTTAGGTTAGGTTAGGTTAGGTTAGGTTAGGTTAGGTTAGGTTAGGTTAGGTTAGGTTAGGTTAGGTTAGGTTAGGTTAGGTTAGGTTAGGTTAGGTTAGGTTAGGTTAGGTTAGGTTAGGTTAGGTTAGGTTAGGTTAGGTTAGGTTAGGTTAGGTTAGGTTAGGTTAGGTTAGGTTAGGTTAGGTTAGGTTAGGTTAGGTTAGGTTAGGTTAGGTTAGGTTAGGTTAGGTTAGGTTAGGTTAGGTTAGGTTAGGTTAGGTTAGGTTAGGTTAGGTTAGGTTAGGTTAGGTTAGGTTAGGTTAGGTTAGGTTAGGTTAGGTTAGGTTAGGTTAGGTTAGGTTAGGTTAGGTTAGGTTAGGTTAGGTTAGGTTAGGTTAGGTTAGGTTAGGTTAGGTTAGGTTAGGTTAGGTTAGGTTAGGTTAGGTTAGGTTAGGTTAGGTTAGGTTAGGTTAGGTTAGGTTAGGTTAGGTTAGGTTAGGTTAGGTTAGGTTAGGTTAGGTTAGGTTAGGTTAGGTTAGGTTAGGTTAGGTTAGGTTAGGTTAGGTTAGGTTAGGTTAGGTTAGGTTAGGTTAGGTTAGGTTAGGTTAGGTTAGGTTAGGTTAGGTTAGGTTAGGTTAGGTTAGGTTAGGTTAGGTTAGGTTAGGTTAGGTTAGGTTAGGTTAGGTTAGGTTAGGTTAGGTTAGGTTAGGTTAGGTTAGGTTAGGTTAGGTTAGGTTAGGTTAGGTTAGGTTAGGTTAGGTTAGGTTAGGTTAGGTTAGGTTAGGTTAGGTTAGGTTAGGTTAGGTTAGGTTAGGTTAGGTTAGGTTAGGTTAGGTTAGGTTAGGTTAGGTTAGGTTAGGTTAGGTTAGGTTAGGTTAGGTTAGGTTAGGTTAGGTTAGGTTAGGTTAGGTTAGGTTAGGTTAGGTTAGGTTAGGTTAGGTTAGGTTAGGTTAGGTTAGGTTAGGTTAGGTTAGGTTAGGTTAGGTTAGGTTAGGTTAGGTTAGGTTAGGTTAGGTTAGGTTAGGTTAGGTTAGGTTAGGTTAGGTTAGGTTAGGTTAGGTTAGGTTAGGTTAGGTTAGGTTAGGTTAGGTTAGGTTAGGTTAGGTTAGGTTAGGTTAGGTTAGGTTAGGTTAGGTTAGGTTAGGTTAGGTTAGGTTAGGTTAGGTTAGGTTAGGTTAGGTTAGGTTAGGTTAGGTTAGGTTAGGTTAGGTTAGGTTAGGTTAGGTTAGGTTAGGTTAGGTTAGGTTAGGTTAGGTTAGGTTAGGTTAGGTTAGGTTAGGTTAGGTTAGGTTAGGTTAGGTTAGGTTAGGTTAGGTTAGGTTAGGTTAGGTTAGGTTAGGTTAGGTTAGGTTAGGTTAGGTTAGGTTAGGTTAGGTTAGGTTAGGTTAGGTTAGGTTAGGTTAGGTTAGGTTAGGTTAGGTTAGGTTAGGTTAGGTTAGGTTAGGTTAGGTTAGGTTAGGTTAGGTTAGGTTAGGTTAGGTTAGGTTAGGTTAGGTTAGGTTAGGTTAGGTTAGGTTAGGTTAGGTTAGGTTAGGTTAGGTTAGGTTAGGTTAGGTTAGGTTAGGTTAGGTTAGGTTAGGTTAGGTTAGGTTAGGTTAGGTTAGGTTAGGTTAGGTTAGGTTAGGTTAGGTTAGGTTAGGTTAGGTTAGGTTAGGTTAGGTTAGGTTAGGTTAGGTTAGGTTAGGTTAGGTTAGGTTAGGTTAGGTTAGGTTAGGTTAGGTTAGGTTAGGTTAGGTTAGGTTAGGTTAGGTTAGGTTAGGTTAGGTTAGGTTAGGTTAGGTTAGGTTAGGTTAGGTTAGGTTAGGTTAGGTTAGGTTAGGTTAGGTTAGGTTAGGTTAGGTTAGGTTAGGTTAGGTTAGGTTAGGTTAGGTTAGGTTAGGTTAGGTTAGGTTAGGTTAGGTTAGGTTAGGTTAGGTTAGGTTAGGTTAGGTTAGGTTAGGTTAGGTTAGGTTAGGTTAGGTTAGGTTAGGTTAGGTTAGGTTAGGTTAGGTTAGGTTAGGTTAGGTTAGGTTAGGTTAGGTTAGGTTAGGTTAGGTTAGGTTAGGTTAGGTTAGGTTAGGTTAGGTTAGGTTAGGTTAGGTTAGGTTAGGTTAGGTTAGGTTAGGTTAGGTTAGGTTAGGTTAGGTTAGGTTAGGTTAGGTTAGGTTAGGTTAGGTTAGGTTAGGTTAGGTTAGGTTAGGTTAGGTTAGGTTAGGTTAGGTTAGGTTAGGTTAGGTTAGGTTAGGTTAGGTTAGGTTAGGTTAGGTTAGGTTAGGTTAGGTTAGGTTAGGTTAGGTTAGGTTAGGTTAGGTTAGGTTAGGTTAGGTTAGGTTAGGTTAGGTTAGGTTAGGTTAGGTTAGGTTAGGTTAGGTTAGGTTAGGTTAGGTTAGGTTAGGTTAGGTTAGGTTAGGTTAGGTTAGGTTAGGTTAGGTTAGGTTAGGTTAGGTTAGGTTAGGTTAGGTTAGGTTAGGTTAGGTTAGGTTAGGTTAGGTTAGGTTAGGTTAGGTTAGGTTAGGTTAGGTTAGGTTAGGTTAGGTTAGGTTAGGTTAGGTTAGGTTAGGTTAGGTTAGGTTAGGTTAGGTTAGGTTAGGTTAGGTTAGGTTAGGTTAGGTTAGGTTAGGTTAGGTTAGGTTAGGTTAGGTTAGGTTAGGTTAGGTTAGGTTAGGTTAGGTTAGGTTAGGTTAGGTTAGGTTAGGTTAGGTTAGGTTAGGTTAGGTTAGGTTAGGTTAGGTTAGGTTAGGTTAGGTTAGGTTAGGTTAGGTTAGGTTAGGTTAGGTTAGGTTAGGTTAGGTTAGGTTAGGTTAGGTTAGGTTAGGTTAGGTTAGGTTAGGTTAGGTTAGGTTAGGTTAGGTTAGGTTAGGTTAGGTTAGGTTAGGTTAGGTTAGGTTAGGTTAGGTTAGGTTAGGTTAGGTTAGGTTAGGTTAGGTTAGGTTAGGTTAGGTTAGGTTAGGTTAGGTTAGGTTAGGTTAGGTTAGGTTAGGTTAGGTTAGGTTAGGTTAGGTTAGGTTAGGTTAGGTTAGGTTAGGTTAGGTTAGGTTAGGTTAGGTTAGGTTAGGTTAGGTTAGGTTAGGTTAGGTTAGGTTAGGTTAGGTTAGGTTAGGTTAGGTTAGGTTAGGTTAGGTTAGGTTAGGTTAGGTTAGGTTAGGTTAGGTTAGGTTAGGTTAGGTTAGGTTAGGTTAGGTTAGGTTAGGTTAGGTTAGGTTAGGTTAGGTTAGGTTAGGTTAGGTTAGGTTAGGTTAGGTTAGGTTAGGTTAGGTTAGGTTAGGTTAGGTTAGGTTAGGTTAGGTT